>NW_009637582.1:55206-135651 GCF_000690535.1 Cariama cristata | reverse complement strand
GGGAAAGAGCAGGTCATATTGGCTGCTGACATCTCAGACAGCCTACAGATGGAAAACCCAAAACATTTCATTCCAAAGCATTTAATACTATCAATAGGAAATCTTATGTCTGGTCAAAACATCTACAAGCCTTATGAACATTGTGAAATGTTCTTTCTTCCCAACCGATTACAAAATTGGGAAAATTTTATTGAAAAACATGTTACGAGAAAAAGGATCCTGTGAGGATATGTATCCCTTCTGGAGGGGAGGAAATAGTCACACCACTCTAAATAGCATCAATGTTTTAGAGCACACTGAGTCTAATGTTGGGAACATGGCAGGAAGCATGCGAGGCTCCAAACTGTTAGGAATGTCAGTAACTTAAGCCCATGAGTTGTTCCACGCAACACAAGAATCAAAGTATCTGATTTGGTGCTTTGTTTTTTCTAGCTAACTCCGGACTGCATTGATTTTGGATTCTCTATTGCAGCTACAATGTAAAGCCCCAATCCTGCAAATACTTGTGCATGAGTAACATCACTCATGGAAGGAGTTTTGTTAAACTCAACAGAACTATTTGTGTACATAAAAAGCAACCCATAGGACTGAGCTCTCAGCTTCCTAAAGAATCCCAGTTGATATAGCCAGATTTAAATTTACAGATTTAAATTGTTAGAAGCTGCTTTTTTCCTTTTGTGTTACTAAAATAATAGAAGATACCCGTAGTAGAAAAAGGACCTGCAAACTTCTATGGTTGGGTTTTTTTTGAAGTCTGAACAATTTATGTTTGCAAAGTGACACTTTTATATGGTATTTCATTTGAGTCCTGGGAAAATTGCTTGTACTTGGTTTATTATTTGTATTAGGGCTTTAGTCAAACTATTGTACAATTGCTGGTGTGTAGGAGAAGAAAAGGTAAAAAGGTTCAGAACAGGAAAAAGAAAAAAAAAATCTACAAAAGTAAGCCACAGTATAAATGCAATATATCCTTCAAGTTGTTGGGGTTTAGGATAATTACAGCCAACCATTTGACATCAACACATTGTACACCGGCAGTTCATTTTTCTTTATGCTGCTACACATGTAGCATATTTCCTAATTAACATGAAACCGGGAAATACTAATACACTGAAAATCCTGGAGGAGGTGTTTGATCAGCACACATCAGTGAATTGAACAAGACTTTGGGCTGTCTCTTTTATTTCAATTTATGAATTTTATAAGCCCCTAAGTCCACATTCCTGAACCCCCCTCCCTCTGGCAGTACCAGGAGTTATGGGTGTGCAAGGAATGCAGACCTGGCCCACGCCAGGCGTAACAACAGATTCATTTAAGTCATGAGGCTTTCAACAGCAACCAGGTCTGATTCTGGATGCGAGGTGATTCCCACACACAAATAGACTTCTCTGATGGCAAAATCCAACCACCTGCCTGCCAACATCCCCTGAGATGGGATTTCTCCGCTCTCACTGTACTGTTTGAGAAATGAACAGCCTCGTTGTTTGAGCTGCCCGAGTCCCTGGGGAATAGCAGGTCTGCCCAGCACCAGGTCAGCGGGTAAGAGAGCTTAGTGGGACACATCCTGCTCGGTAGGTGCCTGTCTCTCTCCCTTGACTACAGAGGCAGCCTAGATTTGACCTCTGGGTTTTGTTTTTAAAAGATAGTTTTATCTGTGTTCCTGAGTATATCTGGCATTAAATGTGAGTTTTGCTGATCATCTCTCAAGCTCTGCTGTCATACTGAGTGCAGAAGACCAGCTCATCAGGACAGGCACTGAGTCTTAGCCTGTCTCTAAGTAGCACTGGCATGTTTTGGCACTCAAAAGTCTTGCTCACGTGATTGGAAATTATCATCTATCAGGCAAGGGGTGAATGTTGTTCAAAGCACTGAAATATTCATAGATTTATTTTTTCCAGTACCAGTAGGTCAGGCACTTCAGTGAGCATTTCAGTGAGCAAACAGAGCTTTCCATATGTTTTCCAGCAAAACCCAGAATACCTGGGAAACTATCAAGAGAATCCTATCACTTTCACAAGACCTCATTGCTAGTCTTAAAATTCTTTTTAGTAATCCTTCTTTAATCAAGTAGAAGGATAAACATTTGTCAAAACAGGGGTACTTGCTTTTATTTGCTGCAACGTATGAGAATGAACCAGGAAAGTTGGGGATATCTTACTAACAGCAGCATGACAGCCACAAATTTCACCATAAGGTTTTGCTAAATATGTCATTTGGAAACCAAACAATTTTCTGAAACCTCATTACAGTTGGACTGAATGCAGTATTATGGCTTGCAGGCAAAAATAACATTGCATGGAGCAACATTTTAAAAAACAAAATGCAAAAGTCATATGGTCATGTAATAAGCAAAGACGACAGCCCTCCCAAAACCTGCATGTCAGTCCCTTTATTTCCTCATATGTAACTGGGAAACTATTATTTATTTGGGATTTTTTGAATAGCTTGCAAGCTATTTGAAATTAAAAGACAACACACAATCCAAGATTTGCTGCTCCAATATCTGAAGCCAGATCTACTTGTTTTAGGGACAAAATTAATTAAAAAACCTCTCCAGCTGTGCCAGCAAAAAGCCACAAATAAGATTAAAACGTTTCCCTCCAGTTCTTTTAGATTTTTCAAACAAAAAATATAGTTCATTACAAGTACTTCAAAACTTGTTCCTCTGGATGAGTAAGCCATTGTCTTACCTCACTTTCTAAAGAAACATTTCAACTCCAGTTTACAGCTAACGCATCACCTATTTACACCTCTCTCAGCTGAAACTTTACTGAAATTCTGTCCTACGCTCTTGCCTACATCTTTGTATTCTGGTCCACATTTTAGTCATATCTTTAAATAACAGTTTGTGCCTCTGGTCTGGGAGGCCAGTTACACTGCAAACAGTTCTGTACAGAGTGCATTTCACTGACATTCAAGATGGAATAGGCGGTCATAATTTACTTATGGGTATAAAAGTTTGCAAGTTTTGAGTGAAGAATTAATTTGCTTAAGATAACAAATGCAGCCCCAGGACAAAGGGAGAGTCCATCATGGTTTATGTGGACTAACCAGTTGGGGAAAAAAACAAAAAACAAAACAACCAACCAACCGACGACAATTAAAGAGAGGACAACAGCAAGAAGGAAAAAAAAAAGTTATTACAAAAAAAAAAAACACCCACCCCAAAACTTATGGCTGATTAGTATAGTGTAGCATCTTAAAAGGCCAAAATACCACATGTGTGGCATGTTACAAAAGAAGATTAAAATAAAGGAAAAAATATCCAGAGAACCATGAAGTCTCAAAACATCTGGAGTTTTATAGTAACAAGGAGGAAAAAATCAAAAACATAATTGAAAAAAGTCCACTGTGATACATTATTGTACAATGAAGCTTAATGGAATTGAAAGGAGAAGAGATGAAAAGGCAAAACAAGGGGGGGAAGAAATAAAAGAAACAAGAAAAGACATTTATATTTTAAAGATGTCACTGAGGGGTTTTATCCCAGTTATTAAAAATTACACACCCTGCTTCTGTAAGCTGTTCCTGTAAAGTGTTGAGCGCTCTCTTTCAGCGTAGGACATTCAAGCATGCTGAGGAATTCATCAACCCTTTTGTACCCGGTGTAGGGGCACTTTTCACTCCTGATTCTTTGAGAGACATCTGCAAAGAGAATGGCAGAGAAACTGCCTGTCCTGGTTTACATCTGGAATCCAATGGGAGATTCGAAGAGAGGCAGGACAAACATGTAAATTAAAAATGTTTGCTAAAGACAATGCATACATTCAGGAATTAGGCAAACAATCTTAAGCTGTTATATTGGCATAAGACACTAGAATCAACTGTAATTGAAATACTCTGAATGTATTCACTAACAAACATTTATATGGAAAAGCAAAATGAAAAACTTCCCTCTTTTTTCATATTTTTCTCTTTTTAATGAGCCAGTAAAAGAAGAGGAAGATCCGCACGTAGTCCAGTCTGCCTTTGTAACATGCCATCAGTGTGTCTACAAACAGGAAGGGTTTCCAACGCACCACAGACATGAACATCCTGGATTAGGTTTGTGCTCCGTCTGTCCCCAGTCACAGGAAGATTTGAGACAAGCATGTGCCAAACCCCGTCTGTAACAAATAGGTGTAATCTGGCAACACTGAGTGTCCATTCTAACTTCCCACTCATCCCCCAGACTACCATTTTTTTTAATCCTGGGAAACCCAGCTCATATCTTTGTCAAGATCAATAAATATGTTTTACAGTCATAGCTTGTCACACGTCATCACAGTTAACAAAGTGGCTCCTGTCCTTGACAGATCAAACAGAAGAGGATCCTGTGAGTGAAAACTGATCTAGAGCTGGAAATTGCGGGCTACAGCTAACTAAACTAGTCAACCACAACCAAATTCTCTCTTAGGAAAGACAAAAATTAGCAGCAAGGTAACTCTACACCCACCTATGTGTTTTTTTTGTTGCAAATAAAACTTTGTGTTTGTGGTTCAACATAGGCCATTAGTTTTCCTCACAAAATCTGTTTCACAAAGTGGATACCTTTATTGCAGGGGTTTTCTCCCATTTTAGATAGGGTGGATACTCTACCTGTATTCATTTCCACATGCACATAAGGGAGCTTTTATCTCAAATTGTTGTTTCCAAAGATCAGCTAAGAAGAATAACGTTTCCCTGCAAATTGTCAAGCTGCATGAAATTTTCAACACTGGATTAATCCTTGCACAAAGTGATAACGACATACAAATTTCTTCAAGGTTCTCCTTGGCGAGGGAGTAGACAACTCAGTGGGATTTTCCATGCTTAGATAGGCTCCTGCTCTTTTCTGTCCCATGCTGAGCCAATTTGATTGTCCATAAATGAAGACTGGGGTTCAACCTGTAATCCAAGGAGGGTAAGGGATCTGCTAAGACATACGTGATTATGCCCAACGCTTCCTTGCGTGCGTAGAGCTGAGCTCTGGCAAAAAGTCCTACAAAAGCTCCTGGTGAACTACCAGGAAAGAGAGATTGTGCAATGTGGTGGGAGCTTGTTATCGTTTCAGGGTTGGTTACTTTATTCTGCTTTCCTCTGTGCCCTGGTTGCGGAGCAAAACCTCAAGACAGATGGCTCTCTCTTTCACCCACTGTCCCACCCCAGTCTCACTACAACAGAATCTTGCAGGGCAGAGCTAGAGGGTAACAACATGGAGAAGAATAATTTTCTCTTTCAGAGAGAACAAGCTCTCTTCCCTACAAATGAGGAACTTCTCCTCATTTTACCCAAAGTCGTTAATGTTAGTCTTGCAGTGTTTCCATTTCATCTTGCTTGGCCATGTTCATTACCTGAAGTAAAATCGGTGAGATGTATTCCTAGGAAAATGGCTTCAAGACCTCATCCGATTTAAAGGAGGTCAGTTTTCTGGCTTTGCCAAAATCAAGTCAGTGTCTACGCTTGGTTAGGCACTGCGTTGTTGGAAGAGCCATGTTTTAGAGTTTGGAAACACAATTCTGTTCTTGTACTTTGTCAATTACTACCATGCTTCAGCTGAGCCGCAGCAATGGTCCATAGCTAAGCTCCTTCTCTCTGGTAAATCCAATATAATGTGATGCCTTCTGTGAGAGGCTGAGCTCACTCCTGTTACCTCACACTTCCATGTGCTAAGTGCACGTGCTTCAACAGTTACAGTGGCTGATGCACACCAACCTGTGAAGCGATTATCTTGGATTCTGCGCCTAAGCCTTCTAAGGAGATGTTAAATCAAGATTTTGCTAACAAACACCCCAAAGTCCATTGCTTCTTTTCACTCATGGTGACTTACTACATCCTAGCACACTGAACTAGGGTGGGTAGTTATGATCTTCACCAAACTCTGCTCCAGTTTTAAGTGGTGGAGTTGCCTTCTAAAGTCTATTGTGAAGATCAGCTCTCTGCTGAAGAGCAGACAGCGTGGCAGCAGTGCCAGGTCTCTTCATTCTCTATAGCACCGTGGGATCCTTTGGATAAAAGGCAGTATAGCAATGTTCTTTTCTGAATAGCACTTAATGTTTTCCCACAGTCTTATTGTTTACAGGGAGTTTAGCAAGTCACTTCACTAATTTAAAATAGATTGTGTCCCACATGGGTGGATAACAATAACACATATTGGTGAATCATATGGCTTTCAAATGATATGTAAGAAAAAGAAGTGCTATACATATTGTCTGAAATTTTACTGTGTGAAACCACAGCACTTAGCTCCCTACCAGCTGTGTCAACAATTCAGTGTAATAAACTAAGAGAATTGTAGAATAACCGCAAGGTTAGTTCTGAAAAATGAAAAGCCAAAATTTAAAAAAAAATGCAACAAGAGAATGTAAATGAATGCAGATGAACACCATTTCAGGTGGGAATAACCAGCCTCGCAAATGATGCGACCTCATGAAATTTACATTCCATGGTTATAGGTTGCCATCTAAAAGCCTAAGAGGAAAAGGGATTATACGGATGAAATTGTTTTTAAAAGGGAAGAAGAGCAGGTTTTGATATCTGAGGAAACTGGTGTGTTACACTTAGACTGTACAACCACTGCAGAAGCATCCTGTCTTACTACAAATTACATATGCACAGTCAGCTTTAAAATGAAAGAAGAACAAGATTTCCTGGACTTTGCTCCCTAGATTCAGATCAGCCTCATATCCATGCCGACTTGTTCATATGAGCTGCTTTACACACATGACGTAGCTGCTGAGGACGCTGCCAAAGGACATTCCTGACATACTTGACCAATAGCAGCCCATGTACAGGAATGGTTGAATGAGCCAGGCTCATATAACAAAGGTTTCACATTGAGCTGTCTCACATAATTTTTAATATGCTGCTAAATAAATAAATAAATAACTGAATAAAAGGCATTTTCTAAGATAATATTTTGAGGGAAAACTGGAAATGGAACTCAACGGAAATAGGTTTCAAATTGAAATGTTGAACTGTAGCCCAGAAATGACAAGAAAATTGAATCTCTTTTTTTCCTGAACCCCAATAAAAAAAGTCTTAAACACTCTCGGTAGACCACAGTTTTGAAAGAAATGACATTATGTTATTGTCATGCATGATTATCCAACATTTAAAGGTATCTGCAAGGTTTTCCTGAGAGTTATACCTCCATCCCATAACCTAGCAGGAAACCACAATCACTTCTGTACCTTACGTGAAGGACTTTGAAATGAAAGTGCCTCAAAATCAAATATAAGCAGCTTTCAACATGTGCATTTAATCTTCCTAGGTTAAGAAACACCCTGTGGCCACCACACTAAAGAACTGAAAACGTAAATTGAAGAAATTATATCCATATGATTAAGTAAGATTCTTAAAGAGAAACATGTTATTAAGTACTTCATTGAGAATAAAATGAAAAGCAGTAAAATAGAAGCTATTTGGAATAAATCACTGACGCACATGCTTTCTATGCAAAATGGCAGCGTTCAGCTCTGAGTGGACATCTGGAGCAAATTAGCATTATGTTGGGAATAATATAAAATTAAAACATTTCGTTTCAGCTTCTAAAATTAAATATAAAATCAGAGACCAATGTTGTGTTGGACAGCTCGCCTTCTGACTCTGATAGCAAGAGTTTATTTTGTTTTTAAAGTTGTTTATGCCTCCTATCACTGTTCTTGGAGCCCTGACACCCCTAGATGCTATCTATGCAAACCGCACCAGGCAGAACAGTTGTATCTTGAAATGTGCTGCTGAGTCCTGCATTGGAGGTTCAGAATGAGGAGTCCAAGGCCAAGAGTGGGCCAAAGCAGTTTGGGTAAAACAAGAGTAAATGACCCAAAACTATAGGCAGAACTCGGACCACACCCAAACCTCTCAGGGCCTGAATACATTTCATTTTTACATTTGTATGCTGACTCCGCACTTTCTGGCTCTGGAGAACGTCCAGGATTGATGTGTTGAAGGTGCTGGATGACTTCAAGCCCTTGTGGGGCCCCTCTTAAAATATGCTGAGCTCCTCCTGGCTGCTGCTGCTGAAGGTACTCAATTCAAGTGAGGTCCAATACAGCCAACTGAGAAGCTCTCCCAGCTCCTATTGAAGAGAGGAATTGAAGAGAAGACTCTGCTCGTGGTGGGACCTGCCCTATTTGTTTCAGGGACAGAGGCTGTGCAGGAAGCTATTGCAAACTGACTTCCAAACCCAAAGAAGGCTTCTGTCCCTGCTCCTATCTCTTCCATCTGCAAACCAGACAATCAAGCATTTGTACTGCCCTTTCTCTCACTTCCTAGAGAAGTTAACCAGGATAAAGGAGGTGTATAGGGCTGTAACTCCCTATGATCACTGTTCTCCACAACTGTGTCCTCTCTGTCACTTGAGGGAAAAGGTAGCTGCCTTCAGCCTTGCTACAACTGAATACCTAGCCTGTCCGCTGTGGTTCTAAAGCAGGAAAAAAAGAGTGCTTCTGCTTCTTCAGGGTGCCAGGCTCAGCACTTTACAGGACCACAAACTTCAGGGAACTAACTTTTCTCCTGGACATCATTTTAGATGTCCTATTTTAGTGCTCTGCTCCACACAACTTTCCAGAAGTTAATGGTTTATAAAACTATCCATCTCCAACCAGACAAAACAGCTGCTAGCAACAACATTTCTGAAAGACGCTAGTGAGAAGCCATTAGCATCCCTAGTACACTTTTGAACAACTCATGCCTGGTTCAAAGAGCCATGCTTGCAACTGGTGCCACGCCAAGCACCTCTACTGCTCCTGTCTGCCTGTAGATCTACCTAAGGGATCCCTTCGGATCTGCCAGCAGCCCAACAGCATGAACAGAGACAGCTGGGTGTCTAGTAAGCACTGAACTGGAAAAACAGTTCCGTGCAATGGGTATGACATGGCGCTCGGCTGTGGGAGATTCAGTGTTTTACTAAGTTCCGCGATTAAGTGACCCTAAGCAAATCACTTCATCTCCTGTGCACTTTCTGACTGCACTGAAATGCCTACGGAGCAGGGACTGTGCAACACCAACAGCTTCATGAGATACTTTCATAGCAACCTGAACTCACCAGTCACTGGTGTAAAGCCACTGAGCCAGGAGCAGTGCTCTGGAGAACTAGGCCTTCTGGCAGAAGATCAATAACCATTACACTGGAGAGAATGCCAGACACATCATCATCTTCAGGTAGTTTGCTAATGCACCTCTATGTTTTGAAATATTCTCCTAGATGTCTGAAAAAAAAAATAACATCAAACAAGCAACCAGCATTTACTTTATAGAGCATAAAAATAAGCTCTTTATAGTATGGTTTATCTCCTTTCTGATACAGTTGGGAACATGCCAACCTTGCCACCTGTTCCTGAACTTCCTTTAAGGTAGCCCTGTCTTTCAACATGAAACCTAAATTGGATGTGCACAGACTTGCTCCTGCACTTTGCAATGTAAACACCTGCACATATGTTTTAAATAGTCTCACACCTTTATATGTAAAATTTCAGACACCTGCGAATTGGCTTTAAATAGCCCCACTGGGTTTTGTGGATGGCAAACAACTTCCAGGTGCAGATGAATAAGGTTATTTCAAGGGCATAGGCAATGTACAACCTCCACTCTCAGTACATACAATACTGCATTTCCAAACTTAAAGCAAGACTTTAAACACTTGTTCTCCCTGTGACTCATTAATCATCTACGAAATGCGGATACAAATGCATTTGTGTCTCTCTGGATTGTATTGAGCCTTAATTCATTGGGTTTTAATTCTCTAAAGCACCTTGAGATCTTTGCACTGAGTGTGCACTCCACAGGCAAGAAGAGTCTCAGTCTTGCTCCTCACACAGCTGCACAGGGAAGGCTAATGTTCATTGGCCTTAGGCTACACTGCTTTGTGATTCTTCTGGAGAGAACTTTCTTTCCATGTCTCTATTTTTGAACACTAAAAGAGATTCTGTTGTTTTCGTTTCAATTCTACCAGCACCTTCACATCAGAACCTCACAGATTATTTCTTGCTCCAAAATTTTGGCCCATCATTTACTCACACAGAATTCTGATAAACACTTCCATTACGCTTTTGCAAATGATATTCTATGTGAATAAAGGCTGGAAACTGTGACTTAATCTACAGTATGTCTTTATAAATCCCTACCTTTCCTGTTATATTTCTTCTCCAGTTACCTCACAATTAAGAAAAAAACATGATGGTCAGTTTATTTTTCTGTGTAAGAGATGAGTTCTGCAGTAAACTTGCTCTGATTTCAAGGTGATCTATGTGATCACAATGCATTCTTTGAAAAGGAGAATAAACTTTTGCATTTAATGAATGATTAGAACTTTCCCAAAAGCTACTACTTTTTTTTTTTTTTTAAAAGCCGTGTCTTTCTCCTCCCCCAGAAGAATGTCCAAAACAACCTCAATTTTCCATATGCAAACAAACATGTATTTTAATGACAGTGAGGAAAGTTTTGCTGGCAGAAATAGTACCTTTTATTAGACCAGCTAATATAGTTGAAAAATATAGACACGTTCTCAGCACAAAAGCCCTTCTTTGGTTGTAAAACTCTCTGCAGACTGATCACAAAGAACTGTAGTCAGAAACTAAAGAAAAGACACACGCATCTAATTTCCACGCTGCTCTACAAAGAGAAGTCTAACGGGCAAGGGGGTCTTTGTGGCATACCTACACTAGCCTGAACAGAGTGACATGAGCTCACTTCTGCCTTTCAGAACAGTTCATTAATTCAGACTCAGGCCACCACAGCTGGGATAGCGAGCTTCCAGCTGTGGAGCAGGCCAGAGCAAGGGTAATGACAAGATTCCTGAATGGGCACTACACAGTGCACAGGCATGCCATGGACCCGAGGAGATGACTGCTGGCACAGCCGTCCTCTGGGGTAGAATGGGTATGCTTTGCCTTCAACAGAGGAGTCCACGTAAAGACAGCCTCTGCCTAGCATTGCTCCACTTCTTTTTTTACTTTTGACCCTTGGACCAGGGAGGAGATTTTGTGGATCCCTCCTACTCCAACTCCTCTCCCAGTGGTTGCAATCCTGGAAATGCCAGGGCCCATGGGAATGGAGAGGTACAGCCGTTCTTTCTGTCCAAACAATCCTGGATCAACATTTTGTGTGCAGAAAAAAACCTCATGTTCCTCCTTGTGAGTTTTCTGTGTTCTTTTCTCACTGCCAAACATGAGCATATGAAATAAGAACTCTTTAAATTTCATCTTGGAGGCTGGTGCCTTTTTAATTAGCCTGTAATTACAGAGCAGCTAAGAGTAAACAGGCAAATATGCAGTTGGAAAACGTGTACAAGGAAAATAAAAGGGGCAGGAGTGGTGGGCCTACTAGTCTTTCCTGTTCTCATGATTTTTATATACACATGATCTCACCAATTACATGATATGACATCAACAGGATCATTCTCTCTGCGCTGAATGTCTTCAAAACTTTCCTGGCCTGAGAAATTTCTCTCTGAAACCACTCACTAGTGGCCTTTTGCATATCCTGAAACAGGGATTTCACATACAGTTGTACTTCTTCCAAATAATGAGAAGCATAACAGGTTACAGAGCCCTCGTAAGTGTGACCACACACACAACTACTGATGCATGTATTCATTAAACAACTCTCTCTAATTGCTGGGGAAACTACATTGCTCCCTTCAGTAAAAAGTCTTTATAGAAGACTGCCTTAAAAGCTGAGCCTTGAGCTACTGCCTGGCAGTCTGTTACAGCAACACAGAGGAGTTGGGTTCAAGATAGCACAAATACTACCCCTTGCTGAGACAGGAGGCCTACCGGTGTTCAAAACTACTTCTTTAGCTATATGTGATCTAGGCTTATCTCTCATTAGCTCTTATCTCTCATTATCTCATAGCCAGAGTGATGGGTTCCTAAAGTTCAAAATGGCTCATCACCATTAGAATGCCTTTTCCTAATCCTCACCAGGAACCAGTACATCTACGCAGCCAACTAATCCACCAAAGCCAGGCAAGTAGTAGAGCTACCCAGAACTCACTAAGGGACAACCTGAGCATTTCTGTACACTTGAGGTGCAGGGTTAACTTCTGTGAGTCTTTAGCCAAATGCAGCAGGGTAGATGAAAATACTGACTTTGAAAAAGCTGGACTACTGTTTTTCAAAAGGAGAGAAAACATGACTTTTGAACAGCCTCTAAAATAAAGGTCTAAGAGAAAATATAATGGGATCTTTTCTTCTGTTTGGCACAGGAAGAACAAAAAAACATGCAATGAAATTAAAAGATGGCAAATTTAAAACTGAGGAACGAGAATACTTATTCACAGAACATGGGCGACTTCAGAGTTTGTTGTTGTGGGGAACTGGTGTGGAGAGAAAGTGAAATTTAGAAAACTTCTGGAACGATGCATGTGTAGCAAGACTATTCAGATCTGTCAATGTTCAAGCACACAGCATGGAAAGGATATTAAGCCTCCTGCTTCTGGGCTTACCACCACTCTAACATTCAGATGAGTGTTATGTGATCACATCTGTCTATTCCAGTTTTCATACCTGTTGTGAAGCATTTGCTGCTGGCCACTGTCACCTGCTGTAACACTAGGTACCTGTTGTACCATTGGGTTTCTTACCCACTCTTAGTGGGAGACAGCTGTAAGGTTTTAAAGATCATAGACTCCTCAAAGTCACGTTAACCAGCCATTCTGAGAGGATGTCTCTTACTCACATTTAGACAAGAAACAGCTAGTCGTCTCAGTCATTGACACCCTCCTCATAAACACTGAGGCAAAGAGGCCTTCCAGAAGGTGACTGAGCCCCCTCATCCTCAGACAGTTGTCCAAGACAGCTGGGATATGCTGCCTCCACATTCCTCCTTATTGACCATTAGGAGATCCTAGAGAACAATAAAATTAGGAGACGACTTGTGGAGGTAAGGCTTAAAAGGCCTAACAGACAACCAGGCCAACAAGATGCCACTGTGAATTCCGTGGCACCTCCCAGCTGAACAGCTGGTAGCAGGACAAAATTTGAACTTGACTTAGTGGAGAAAATACAGTTTGGAAGGACAAAGGAGAGAACGATGACCTCTGGGAGGGCAAGACCAAAGCCTGATTGGGTTGGGGGGCAGGGAAAGACAGGGTGTGGGGAGGTAAAATCTAATGATTTCAGCTAAGCAAATGGAGCAGTCAGGTCTCAACACACATCAACTGCAATCACTATCTTGCTTTCCCTGTGGGATCACCAAGAAGAAGAGAGCAGCACAGAAAAGCAAGACAGGAGAAGCAGAACAAATGCTGAGCAACCCGTGCGGCAGACTGTGCCCACTGAACAGAAAAGATTTTAAAATCAGAGCCCAGGATGGGGACAAAAGAAATTATAAAAAGGGTACAGGATACTCCTTCTGCCTCTGAATCCTGTTTACAATTAATGTGTTACTGATTTTGACGTGTGAACCTAGTTCTGCTTAGGATCAACCAAGTCCAGGTACCTAAATACCCCATGTCAGGCAGCACAAAACATACCCCGATTTTTTGGTTTTTTGTTTGGTTCTCCATTAACATTTTTTACCATAACTAACAGATGATTTTCCCTCAAAACTTACCATGACAAAATCACAGCTCTTAAACTTAAAAGTACAGCCCGCAGGCTCTCTGAGTTAAAGCACGTCCTGGCACAACAACAACATGGAGGACATACTCGGCCACAAAGGATTATGCCAGCAGATTACCACAAACACACTTGTGCACTCACCCTTACAAGCCACACATACTAAACTTTGGTAGACAATGTCAATGACAATAGGAAATGACCTTTCAGCAGGGCACAAAAAAGATTTGGCCAACAGAGAACCTATGAGCATTGGGTAAAATCACCTTCTCCCCTAGGCTGGCCTTCCCTGCAAATCAGCTGAGTCATCACACTGCAAGGCAAATTAATCAGATCAATGGGTTCAAGCTTTAATCAAGAGTGCAACCATTTCTGAGAGTCCTTTCCCCCTGCACTAAAATCAGTTTTCTCAGCATATAAAAACATTCTTGGCATAGGGCAGAAAAAAGAAAGAGAAAAGTATATTCATGTAGTCATGGCTGAAAGGGTACTTTCCCACAGCAGCATCTGTGGGGAGTATTTTGTATTATCTCTAGTTGCCTTGGAGACGCTGTGCCAACCTGATGGGCCAGTCACGACTTCAGCTGTGACCTCTTACACTGAACCACAAAAATGCAATGCATTTGGGCATTACAGGCTATCCATCTAGCCTGCTATGGCATAACCCTGCCCTCTGCCCTCTTCTCAGGATCACTAATGAATTTGAACCATCCTTGCAATTTGGATCCCATCTTTCTTTCCTACAAGGCATTCAACAGCATAGTCCCACAGTATGTAAAAAACTAACCAGAGTGCAAAGAACAAGTCTTTGGTAGAGAGCTTCACTTCTCCAGAAAATAAAAAGAAAAGAAAACACTGCAGGGGCAAATGAGAACACAAAACCATTCTCCCCAAGACTATTTCAGAGCTATTCTGCCATTCTACCAGCACAGTTGCCTCAGACAGACACAGAACGCTGATCTCTTTCTGGACAGCCATCAGCAACAGGTCCTCTCTGAAAAACCGCAGGCTGGAAATGGCAGCATCTTACTCCAAAGATCTGCTCCTTGCGCACAACTACCATGTTCCTCTTTCCGCCACCTGAACTGACGTCGGCCGCAAGGCGAGCCAGCTCACCCCATGGACCTCAAAGGCAGGCAGGGCTCAATGGCAGTATCAGGCAGCTGTAGCTGCTGGTCCGATTTGATCAAGAGAACTTCCTTCACAGTGATGAAGAAGCAACAGCTCAGAGTCAGTGTGCTGCCAAGTTTAATAGTAGGAAGAAATTATTTTGCTTTTACCAAAAGCATGTAATTATTGTATCCATTTGCAGGTTGCTCTGAAACGTCACTTTTTTCTTTTTTTTTTGCAAAACAAGTTTTGTGAATCGTTTCTTGTTCAAACAGTCAAGTTACTCAGCTTTCCCATCTCAGACAAGGATGAATTGGGTGCTAACTCACAGGACTGATCTCTTCTCTTCTGTGTGTAAACCCACTGACAAATAGCCCAGCACAGGAAGAGCACTGTAAAAAATACAAAGTCCACTCGTCCACACACAAAGTCAACAAAGCCAGGTTCTCACCACTTCGTCTAGTATATTCTGCCTTTCTCCCCTTAAGTTGTGGGGTTGGACTATTAGTAAAAAGTTGACACAGCTGTCCCAGATGCAAACCCACTGGCACTTCATCTGATATCTTAAAGTGACAACAAACAAACAAAACCAAAAAGTTTTTATGCCAAACACAACAGCCCAGCTCCAAATGCATGCTAACATTTATGGGAGGATAGGAGATCTGCAGGCAGGGACCACAGTAAGGGAAAACTTTATTTTTTGTTGCTCTGAATGCCAGCTGAGAAGTTGTGAAAAAATGGTAAATTCTAATCCCTAGGCACAACATAATGCTGGCCAAATTTCATGCCCTTCCAATGCTGGGGAGGTGATCTAGGATGTAAATGGGAATATAATAACAGTGATGATAAACAAGATAAAAACATGTAATTCTGCATAGTAAAGAAAAGTCACTGTGACCCACTTTTTGCTGTTGGCCACTGTTCAATAACTGGCAATTTAGCCACGAAAGAGCTTGTTGCTATGCATCTGCGATCTGTCAGAAACAGTTCTCAACCGAAACATACAGTTACTGCTATTCTTTGATCTACTGTTGTGTATGGGACTTTATACTCTGTTTCTGAGCACAGCACTCCTAACTGGAAAAGTGTGTGCTCTTATAACACACAAGGGCCATACACTCTCTGTGATGTAGTACACTGGTTCATTTATAATATTAACTGGTCTTTTATTTTACTTTAATCCTTCAAATTGACACTACCAGCATGCAATATACATGATATACATTTCATCTGGTATCAACTCTCCCCTCCAAAAACCCCTAAACCCTAAGTCATCTGAAGGTCTTTCTACTCAGCTTTTCAGGTGACAGAACCTGAAAAAAAAAAATCCCTTTAGATTTTAGTCCAAAATTTGGATCATGATTTATAATTATTAAAAATAATCAGGTTTTTTTTACATCTCCTTATTAGGTTTCTCATGTATCCCCTTTTTCTCTACCACAACAAGTTCATTTGAGAAAGAAATTGAACTGGTTGAAGAGAGTACCAAGCAATTCTTCCATCAAGTCCTCTTCCAGATTAACCTAAAATCACACCACACTTCTTTTTTAGAAGCTTTAAGTGTGCTTAAGAAAATCTAAGATTTTCTTTTTTAAAAATTTTTATTTTCTTGTTCATGTTTTCCAAATTATCTTTGTGGGCCTAAAAGCTCAAAACTTTGTTTTGTTTTGCTTTTAATGAAAATGTAGATTCTGGCAATCACATCTGTGCCAAGGGATCTGGGAGCTGGCATAGGAATTTGGTCCATTGTATGGATACCTCTTAAGGGCCTGTCTCTGGTTTACTTATCTCACTTCCCTCTGACTTAGTAATTCCTACTTCAACACAAGTATTTAATGCATTTATGTGTAAAAGAGAGAAAGAGGGATGTACATATTTTTGAATCCAGCCCAGTATGAAGCAATCATTTTCAATTAGCATGTCCTTAGATGAATACAATAAGCCAGTGTTTCTCATTTCCAATTTGTTTTGTTCCGTGCAAAAAGAATTAAAGAGATAAAGGACATACAAAGACCGGTCCCATATGCAGCTGTAAAGCAAGATTTATCAGTTAGTATGTTAGAAGTATCAGGCTGGCCATCATTCCTAGGGCTTCAGATTCCTGTCTTTTAGTTCTGTCAAGTTTTCTGCTTTTAATTAGGTATTGAACATCAGGCTGGTTACTTGAGATATCATCAAAATACATAGCTGCACCCCAACACTGTTCTATGATCGCTAAATTTAGTGGCATACAATAATTTATTTTAACCATCACAACTGAAGGAACAAGATGTACTAAATAAAGGCCTCCTTCCATTTCACTTCTATAGGGAGAAACTTTAGAGCATTAGGTACATAATATTGTATTTTACCAAATAATGCTGTTCATGCTTCAGTACACAGCAAAGCCATCCTACCTTTGCCCTCCCTGCAACGTCCTGTAACAGGGGAAGTCATGCTCAGCACTTGTGCTGAATGTGTAGCTTTCTGTTAGAGCAAATGTAACTTGGATGAGCTACACTGAACAAAAGTCAACTCTATTTGTCACATATACAAAGTATGACCAAAATCCACCGTAGGTGTGTTCATCATGTGTCATCTCACTTGAACTCCGGGCCCACTGTCACAAAGCAGACACTGTGGTATCAACACTGACTTGAGGAATTCTTGCCACTGTTTTCTACCCTTTTTTGTTCATTCCTACTTTGTTTTGCATGCCTTCAGTTCAGCCAAGACAAGTGTTTGCAGAGCCATGCTGTGAACCAGACCAGTGATTTTATCAGAGACAAAAACTGAGGACATTAATTTTAGTCAGGATCTGTTCAGCTCAATCTGCGGATCCCATAAACACAAATAATGGAAAGAAGGGACAGCAACATTCAAACCCTGGTGCATGAATGAACAGTCAGGAGAGAACTTTTTTAACAACACTTGTTGCTGAAAGCCCACGCACTGTGAAACTATGTTTGAAGTAGCCATGGACTAGCCCAGCCAAGGTTGCGGGGCACTAATCAAAAGCATAGACAATACTTCCCAATCTCTTAAGTAAATACCATTTATACAGTAAAACTGCAGCCCACTATAAAGCCCTTATCTTTGCTTAGCTCTGTATGATCTCTCTTCCTACCCTACACTGCGAGAAGTCTCCATGCCCTGCAAACAGTGTTCCACAGACAAGCAGCCTGACCTATGCCTTGGTGAAGCAACCTCAGACTTGTTCAAATAAAAGACTCTATACAAATAGAAATGATTATTACTATTACAATTTCCATTCATTTTCAAGAGCTTACATTTTCACAGGTACACAGGCATTAGGCATCACATCCTCTAGTAGGTGCAGATGAGAAATGTCTGCTAAATTGAAAAAAAAAAAAAAAAGTCCTAATAATGTTTATCATTCCATACAGGAACACAGAGGGAGAGAGAGCATCTGATTATCCCAATGTAAATCTTTGCAGATAAACAACATTCTGTGTGCCCCTAGTATTTCCTGACAAAATCTTTTAGTGCTTTCTTCTCAGCATTACCTAAAGAGCAAAGCCAAATTTCCAAAAGTCAAGAGGAAAAAAAAAATAAATAAAAATGTGAAGGGGACCATAATTCTTACTCTGAAAACCAGAAAAAAGCGTTGAGCAAAGCCACCCCATCTCTGCCCTCTCTATGCAACGGTCCATAACACTGGAAGTCGCGCTCAGCACCTCTGCAGAACGTGTGCTTTTCTGTTAAAGGTAAGTTAGATGAGCCACAATGAACAAATGTCACATATACTTGTCACATACACAAAGGCTGAGGTTTGCCCAAGAAAACGAACCCTATCACCTTACCATAATTTCTCAAACACTATGCCTATACCCACGGGGCTGTTTTAAGCAGCTGGTTTATATATGCAGGGTAACATCCACACATTGCCCCCCTGCTGACCATCCCAGGTAAGAAGAGATCAGGACATCCCTGCTCACACAGCTCAGTACTGAAACAAGGCAAGCCCTGTGAACAGCTGCAGCTGCCACCTTCTTTCCACTGCTGCACTGGGTGAGGAGAAGATGAGAGGTTGGCAAAGGTAACTTCAAACATCCTTGCTTTGACTGTGGGAACGGACCTTCTCAGCTTGTCAGCTATTCTTAGGGTGGTGAAGGCGGTGAGAAGGCAGGCAAACAATGCCCAGTGGCTTTTGCCAGTGCCTGTGGGACAGCTGAGCCTGCACTGGAGCCTGTGTGAAACATGTATTTTCTCAGTCTCACTTACATTAACTCTTTCTTCCATCATTTCCACATGCTTGTGCTTACCTGAACTGGCAAGCACAGGCTTCAGGCTGGCAAGTTTCTAGTCTTGTTCTGTTTGTTAATAAAATAATGGGGGGGACACACACGACACACAGTGTTAAACAGCTAAGACTTACATGTAAATCTGCAGTTAAGTCTCTCCTGTGGGTAGATAGAGATCAAAACTGCTAAGTAACTTCTACACATCCCTGTCCTCTCCTGTGTTATCTTAGAAGAGTGAACTAGGGATAATCAGTGCCAGAATTCGTCATGTCTTAAATCTCAAAGGTGTTAAGTTTAGCCACCGGGCAATCTCAACTCTGTGTTATCAGAATTGTGCGCCATTTAATTTGTTTGATTTTAAAACAGTAATTTCTCCTCGCTGTCATTCACTGTCCCTCTACACTCCCTCAACCCCTTGGCAATGAAAGCCCCAGCCACACAATGCCCATCCTGTCTTACTTCTTCTCTGCTTTCCTCTGCCTCTCCAGTGCTGCTTGACCCTCCCTCCTCAAGCAGCTTCCTCCCAAAGAGACTAGGGGAGCTGGGAGATGGCACAGAAATGGCGCAGAGCGTGCTGTGGTCTGTGAGAACATTTCTGATTTTCCACAAGAGCAGAAGCAAGAACAGACACTCCTCAGTAGGACAGGCAAAACTGAGTGAACTGTGCTGACTTGCCTATGCCATGTCTCCCTCACCCCAGTGCCTGTGCTGCCCCAAAACACCCTTGTGCAGCAGCACTGACCCAGCAGCCATGCTGGTTCTCCAGGCCTCTCGTATCGACAGAAGGAACATGGATATTTGCCCTTCTCAGCAGTTGCCCCTCCAGGAAAATAGTTTCTCGGCCAGTGCCTCCTGCCAGCCCTAGGTGTGAAGGCAGCGAGGCTCTGGCATGTGGTGGGGGGACCAGTGGGGCAGGAAGGGCCTGGAGTTCAGCAGCCCATTGCTGCTTCCTGGTGCCAGCAGGGTTTCAGACCCCTTCCCCGGAGGGCTGGGTCACACAGGCGGCTGGGGAAGGAGGAGTAGGGCTCTATCAGGACCTGCACCTCTCCTCTCTCCCTCCATGCTGCTCCTCCCTCCCATGGTGCTGAGTTGTAACCAAGTTTCATCTTCTCTCCAGTGCATCAGTGCTGAGGGTTCAGTCCATGTAATCTCTCTGCAGTAGCAGTCCCTGAGTGGAAGGAAAAGCAAATGCGCTGATCATTCCCAAATACATCCACAGAGACTACACCATCTGTAATTTATTACCTTTCAAGAAGAGCCTCTCTAATGTTAGCTATGCAAATTAGCATGGCGAATCCCTACACACACATACACAATCTGCAGAACGAAGTCTGATCACAAACAGTGGAAGACAGTTGCAATGGGATGCCAAAAGACTGTCAGCATTCTGCCAAGAGAAACAGATAAGGCAGTAGAGTAATTTGTCCACTTGATTTGCTGAAGTACTGTGACCACACACAGTCTAAAAATTCCTTTGCTTGGTCTTTTTGGTATGTACCTATATAGCCAAACTTTTTCCTTTAAAAAGTATTCAAAGTAGTATCCCCAAGGGTGCAATAGGTGTCCTGAATTAGCCAAGACAAATCTCGAAAGGGTGAGATCAGTCAGGGTGGGAAGTACAAGAAGCACAGTTTTAAGCTTCATAAGAGTATAAATACCCTGTGATCGTAAAAGCACCTTTTGAGATTGTAAAATTCATTTCTCTGGGTGCAAGGAGGAAGAATTAGATCTGACACCTTGCTACACCACTTCAGTTTTGTGACATTCCACACAAAGAATTCAAGTCTGAAATAGGACTTATCTAGCGAGCCCAAGCCCAGTATCTCCACTACGACAGGTAAAAATACAACCAGCTTTTTGACAGGTCCAGTGAAACGCCTGCGAGGTCCCAGCAGTTGAACTCATAAAATGCCAGTCTCCGCTCCTCTTTCACATTAGCACAGTATGGATGCAAGCTATTACAAAGCATTCCAAATACGTTTTCAGAAGTGTATTTTGTCAAGAAAGATACTGCTTCACATTGGCTTAGATACTGAAAAACAAATTAACCAGCTCAAAACACTTTTGCTTGCTTAGATCCAGAAGGTGTGCTCAGACATGGCAGGAAAGTGTTCTTGTGTATGTGAAACATCAACCTGCTCAGGCCCAGGTTCTCAAACTTTAGCAAGGATCATCTGCACACCTGGACACGTATTTAGCATATTTTTACTTAATAGGACTAAGTAAAGTTGGTTTAAAAATGTGAACTAGTTTGCACAAAATAAGTACACGTATTTTCTGCAATACTTTCACCATAAAACTAGAATTCAAAAGCTCGGTGTATGTAATTCTGACCTGTAGAATTACACACGCATGGGAGGGTGGGATAGAGCTTGCACTAAGATCTTTTTCAATTTCCAAGTGGTTTGCTTTGCAATTTCAACATTTCTTCCATGGTATTTGAAAGGCTGGGTAAGAACTGTGCAAGAGACGTCAGCCTGTGAGCAGAAGGGTGACAGGGCAAGGCAGGATGTTGGCAGGTGGGCAGGGGCTGGAGAACAGCTTGGCTAACTGATCAGAATTAGCCTCCCAGTGTTCATGGATACTCAAGCACCACGATCGTGACCTGCAAAGCCTGAATTCCTTGCCTATAGCACTAGCTCTAAACAGTCAATAAACCGCATATCCATGACTGAGCTTTCAAATGAGAAGCTTTAATACAGCAATGGCTTAAACTGTAACTGCAAAATTGCTTTCTTTCCTATCTATATTCTCCAGAAGAGAAAGGCAGTATCTGAAAATCTGATCCACAAGATCTCGGGTGTCTTTTGCAAGAACAGATGCATTAAATTGAATGGCCTGGCCCAAATCACATTCAGTCTTGCTATATAGGTCCACATTAACTGCTTCACTTTATCCTCCTTGACATCTCTGTTTCAGCTGTGCTTCTGTATCTAGAAAGCTGGACAGCTGCACTGAGATTATTCAGGCTGAAAGACGCTGTATGCTGTAAATATAATTACTCCATATGCACAGCAGCCACTATTTCAACATTAATTTCTTAATGAGTTTAATTCTTTGTAATACTCAATGTCACCAGTAGATGTTTAAAGCTATCTTGGGTCTAGAGAGTATTAAAAAGGGAAAAAAAGTTTCTGAAACAAATAGATTTCTATTTTGCTCGCCGCTCTCTTGCAATCTGAAAACAGGCTTGTCAATAAACCGAATGTAGTTGAAATAAGAAAAGCAGCATGCTCGCAGGCTAGAACCCTGTGTGCCAAATTATAGCTTGCAGTAAATTTTTATAAGCAAGTTAGAAACCTCTGAAAAATGGAGCTTACAGCAGAAACACTGGAAGAGCCATCATGGCAGCAGCCCTAACATATGCTGCTTTTTCTTGCCCCATGAAGTCTAGCTTCATCTCATGCTCCTCTTCAATATCAAAACAGCCTCCCAGGGTACCTGTGAAATCAGCAGTCATCTCTGAAATGGCTGTATCTTCCATCTCCATTGCTGAGCACGGCTCTTGGCACTAAAACACAATGTGTTATCCATCATGCCATGCACAGGGCTCTACACTCTGATTTCTGTGGCTTATCCTTAGGGAACATCTCCCTTTCAGATTTGTGGTTTACCCTGTGAAGCTAAAACCTACTGTCGGCCTCTCACTTTCTACCTTGGCAGAGGAAATGTACTTCTATTTCATGCATCACTGCCTGCCTATAGGGCTAATTTTGGACTAGCATTTTCAGAGCAAGGGTCTATGAACAAAAGTGGAGATTCAGAAGAGAAACAGAATTCCAGAAAGAAGAAAAGCCTAATGGAGAATAACCAAGTAACAGATGAGTGTTCACGATGTAGTTAAATTAGCTGTTTCATGAACTTGTCGATACAAATGCTATAATGGGAATAGACTAAATTTG
Source organism: Cariama cristata (assembly GCF_000690535.1). Classification (NCBI taxonomy): domain Eukaryota; kingdom Metazoa; phylum Chordata; class Aves; order Cariamiformes; family Cariamidae; genus Cariama; species Cariama cristata. Next base: position 112,875 of record NW_009637582.1, on the reverse strand, counting down.
CCCAATAGGATTTTCACCTGAGTTGAACGGAGAATCTTGTCATCACAAATTTCCCCTGAAAACTGGGAAAGGGAAACTTCGGTTCCTAGCCACAGACTGAAAGTAATGCTATGGTCTTCATCAGGATAATCTCTACTTACATAGCACGTCTGAAAACACACCTCTAAACCGATCAAAATGAGATGGACATAAGGACAACAATACAGGCTGATGAGAAGAAAATGTGCAGGTTTAAAGACAGCTGGAACCACTGATCTGATTCAGAAGTATCATGCAGTTTATTAGTTGATGTATTGAAATAGAGATGGGTGGAAAATATGTCAGACAAAGCTATGCACTATTAACCAAGACACCTTCAAAGTCTGGAAAAAACCTATCAAATGGAAAGAAAAGGAACACTGGTCACATAAATAATTCTCCTCAGTGATATCTTACATTTGTTGTGAGAACTGAGATTTTTAGGACCTGGAGTGGTCTGCTTCTTCTCTTTCCATATCCAGTTTAAAATTGCATTCTCCTGAATCTGAAAATGTTCATATATTTTAGATTTTTCTAAATGTTACTAAAAGGATTCCTACAAATTTTTAAGTATTCTGTGCTGTTTTCCCTTTCTGTTTTGCTCTTCCATATTTTTCTTCTTATTCTGCTCCTTCTCCTTTTCCTTTTTCCATTACTGAAAAGGGACTGAGGGGAGACAAAATGAAAAAAGCTGTATTTTGCATTGGGCAATCAGGACATTTTTTGGTCAGGAAATGCTGAAGTTTTTCATGAAGCATAACCTGACTCTTTTGCCAGCTCCACTCTGTGACCTCCTTCTTCACAGAACGGAGACCTTCTACAACACCGCCCTGTTCTCATCAGGTTCAACAGCAAGTTGGGAGCATCTTCCACAACAATTTTCTACTTTTCCTATTATGTCACCACAATGAGCTGGTTTTATTCCCTCATATAGCATGCAATATTTAACTTAACTGAAAACCAAACACAATTAATCGATTAATACCAAGCACTGTGTTTTGTGTATTGTGACGACTGTATTTTGCAACCTGTTTGACAAAAGCATAGTCACTGTCATAAAAAAATACCTCCTTCAAGACTTCTGTGGTCTCTCTGCTAACAAACACGATGACAGTTGTACGTGGTACAGCCTACGAGAGCACTCCTTATTTTCTCATTGTCTCAGTACATCCTCCATGATTTAATTACAGATTTTGGCTCTGCTTTGATTTCAGTTTATACTAATGATATTTGATTGACAGTAACTTAAGAAAAATCACAAACTTATGTTAAATTACCAGATTATTTATGTATTTTCTGCTGTGCTGGTAACAATGACTTCAGTGAAGCATATGGAACAAATAATGGGATATTTAGAAATCAGGAGTTTATAAAAAACTGGAAACAACTTGATATAAACCATTTAAAAAACTATATTGTGCTTCATTAAAAAAGATATATATTTACCTAGTCTGTCTGGTATTACAGGAAACAAATAAGAGAGAGGTACTTGCAACTGTAATTGAAGTGACAACATATTTCATGGTAGCTGGAGATTTCAACTATCTCTAAAGACTGGATTCACTTTAAAACTACACAGCCTACTCACATCACTGTCCAACTTCAAAACACATCTAATATTAAGAAGAGTTGGCAATGTGTTCCTCAAGCCAGAAAAGTACTTTACAGTATTGAGGCACAGTTGATTTTGATTATCCTGTTGTTAAATGTCTCCCTTTAGGCACAGCTGCACAGCTCGAGGCCATTATTCCTCCAGCAAGCGAGGTAATGCAGAGCTTCCACTCGCATGGGTTAAGCTGATGTAGTTTAGTATTTGCAGTGCTGCTGAGTCAGTTCTGGTGTAGATGAGGATACAACAACATCTCTACTTCTTCTCAGCCTGTCTGGTTTCTTTATAACTGCTGTACCAGCACAGAGCTTCCACAAATACTGAGACTGTCCGTAAAACACAACATGTCAACCTACACAACAACATCCTGTCCCCCTGGGCCCCAAAACCAAAGAGACCACCAAGCACATGCTAATAGCAAACATGGTAGAAAGCCAACTGCAATCAAAGTGAGCCGTAAAACGGTGTGGCAGAGGACTGATTAACACACTGCCAGACACCAATTAAGGTGAAGTAATAATATCTTGGGAAGTCACATAATTAATAAATAGCTTGGTATAAATACAAAGTATTAAAAAGCAGTTTATGTGCTCTGTCATTTTTAATCACCACATTTATGAACAATTATGAATAATGATGCCTCACAACACTATGAAATAACAATACAGCTGCGGTACAGGCAAAGCAAGAGAAGTCCATCATTACTCCTGGCTGCCAGAGATGTCAGTAACTTCTACAAATTGGATTACTATGATTTTATGATTTGCCTTAAGTGGCATCTTCTGCTCACATTGCAATCCAATTCTAGAACATACCAAATAGGTATCAAGGCTGTGTTTCTCACAACAGAAAGGTTTCAGTGCCTTACTCATGGCCACTTATAATCTCACTAGCAAAACTGGTCTAGAACTAGTCACTCTCGTTCTCTGAGCCCTTTGCTAGCCAGTACATAAATCCCCTCCACTTCCCAGAAAGAAACTTTTATTCTTAATAAAGACTGACTTTTTTTTCTAACAGTTCTTCTTCTAGGAAGGCTAGGAGAAACAGTACTGGCAGAAAGGCTTCTTACTATGTCTTCCTGTGAGAAGACAAATCTTGCGCCTGGGCAGCTGGTAGGGAATATTTGATAGTACTCCACAAATTATTTGACAAGATGAAAAAATTAAACAGCAATTAAACAGTCTTGGAGAGGGGTCGCACTGCATAGCTCAAGAACCTGCATTTGTGCTTTAAACCCCCAACATGGATTCCCACCACCACCTGTACCACAGTACTGCGTGCTGGCACTGGGCACAGCCGTGGGAGAAGGCACTAAAGACTCTGTGTCCTACCCTGTCGAGTTTGAACAGAAATAAACTCGGCGTTTATGACATGGGCCTAGTTCCTGGCTCTATGAATACAAGGTACATTCCACTCTAATTATTCCTAATTGCCATGACTTAATGCGTAAATATTTGAAACACACGGATGTAAAACTGCTTCCATACTGTTAGCTAGACACGTCACCAGCTGCCAGCATGTTTTCAAAGCCTTTGCAGTTTCTCCAGATATAGACCTGCAGCACAGCTCCTCAGCTGATGTAAGCCCTTTGAAGTAGAGAGCTGTCTTGTTTTGTTGAGGTTTTCAACAGACAGTTGAAAGGGAACCAGTGCAGTTCTGATGCCCCAGTTTGCACACACCATCTTCCCATAAATCTTTCTTTTATCCATTTGTTTTTGTTTTCCACAGCTGTTGGACATCTATCATTGTGCAGCCTGAACCCCACCTACCCTAAATCTGTCTTTGCCTTGTCCTGACTGCTCCCCTGGTACTTAATATTCTGCCTCTCCTCCATCCTGCTTACACTGTTCTGACTCTAGTATATTGGAGAACTTAAATTGGCAAGATGAGGCCAGCTGACAGTACAGCAGACATGACCCAAGCATGTTCTTCTCAATTTAGTCCCTTTTCTTGGTATAGCCAAACCTGCAGAGAGATTCAGAGACAAATTCCAAGGTGGTCAGGGAGGTGGGGGCTGAGCAGTGGGCGGCACTGGGAACAACTGAGACTTTGGCTGCCAATTCCAGAAATTTCACAGGATGGTTCTGGAGGCAGCCACCCCCAGGGCCAAGGCAAGCCTTTGGAATAGGGCCAAAAAAATGGACAATTCTTAAGGTTACCCTGAAATGCTGCAATCAAGTTTTTCATGAGCCCTACACCTCAAATGGGTGTGCTAGGGTAGTCTGGCAGCATGAATCCCTGTCTACAGAGATCAGATTTATTGATTGAATGCACTGATTGCCATCAGCCATCAAGCTCTCCTGAAGCTGTAATGATTCTCAGCCTCCTTCCACTTGGACCAGTAAATCAGAGCAGCTGAGACACTGAATGCAGACACAGTGCTCTAATTCACTACCAAGTCCTCTGAGGCATCGTGGGCCGTAATTTATACAGCTCTGAGTACTTTTGTATTATGTAGAACTGAGAGCTTGAAGGAAAACCAAACCAAATGAAATAACGCAAATGCAGACAATGAATAGCCTGAGAAATTAAAATAGCCTCAAAACTTGAAGAACCCAAACTGTCCCCCTAAATGACTCACACTAAAGAAGATGCCTAGTTTATTAGGTTAGAAGAATTGTAAAAATAAGGACAGACTTAAAGAGCAAGCTCTCAGGACATTCATAGGTTACTCAGTTTTTCTTTTAATTCTGATCTCTTATTACACTGTAAAGCCATGTAGCTGCCCCAAGGCACGGGCTTTCACTGTGGTGGTGACAGGCTAGCCTGTTCTTCTTCCTTTCTTCAGAGGTAGGGAAGGTACCATAAAGCGCTAGGCATTGTCACCACCTAACAATCTGTTGGGGTTTTTTTCCATCCCCCAGGGCTAAATGCCTCTTCCCCAAAATCTGACACAGAGCATGTCCCATACCAGGCCCTCCTAAGAGGCTGGGGAAACAGAGGGTGAGACAGGACAGGTCACAGGATGACTGAGGATGACAACAGCCTGAGTCATCCCTGCTGAATCCTCTCCTTGTCCACTCTCACCTCAAAGCGCTCACAAGGTTTTGGCAAAGTTGAAATCATTTGTAATGAACAGTAATAGCAAACCTGAATTAGTCTAATAATGCAAGCTAATACACATACGGGTCATACTTCTCACAGATAATACAATGCACACACCTCTCCTGTTAGTCTCTTTATCTGTGCCATTTTCCCCAGCATTTTTCTGCACACTGAATGGGAGTTTCCTTCTGGGACTAACAGTCCTCAGCAAACTCTGAGTAATAAATAATAATAATAAATAAATTGCAAAAGCCCTGGAGCAGTCTGCTTAGTCATCTCATTAAGTGTTACCAACACTTTCACAGTATTGAATAGCCCTTAGTCATTCACCCATTCCTGCAAAAGACATGGTTTTCTCATCAATAACCCTCTGCAAAAGTGCCAGAATGTCACTGCTGGAAAGGAATTGCTATGAGCAGAGTAAGGAGCTCTCCTCTGACCTCTCCCACTGGCTGGACAGCAATTAAAGGTTGTTCTGCACTTTGGAAGCCTGTTCTCTTAAGTGTTGATTTTAACTATATGACAACATCTAATCATTTCTGATTATCAGTCTGCTCCCACAACAGCAAAAATGGTTGGAGCTCTGTCTTTGGCTACAAGAAAAGCAAGAAGAAGATGCTGGATATGAGCTGGTGAGGCACTGCAATTCATTTTTATACAAATTTTATATTTGTATAAATATAAAATTCATTTTATACAAATCTGCTTTTAAAAATGTGCAAAAGCTTTTCTCATTTTACACAAAATAAAGGGGATATCATAACGACAAGGTAAAAAAGAAATCAATTAGTAACTCTCAAGGGTTTCAATTTCCAGGTGCTTTGAAGACAAGTTTCTAAACTGTTTCTTGAATTTTAGAGATTGAGTCACATGATCATGCTGTATCTGACCAGAAGTGTTAATCAGAATGAACAGTAACAGCCTATCACAATGGTTGTAAGTACATAAATATTATTTGACGTACTTTTTCAATAATCTTATACGTGCTTTTTAACAAGCCCCCATAACACAGAGAACATATGAGGCCTGCTAGTATATACTGTATGGCAAGGTAGTTAAGAATATATTGCATTTATAAACTATGCACAACTTTATGAGTCTCTAGCTATAATTTCATCATAGCACAGTAATTGGAAAGTCTGCATAGTTTTGGAAGGATATGTGTTTTAGTTAAAAGAACACTATTATTGCTAATTGGATACCAAGCTTACATTGTAAATCAGAGCAAAGTATGGGCTTCTAATTACAAACTTTTTGAAACAAGCACTGTATGTCTTTACATTATTTTTGGCTAACAAGTGACTTAAATAATCTTAGTGTTACAAAGTCCATAAATCTTTTCTTTAGCTGTGGCTGATGAAACGTTGCAGGATAAGAATGTGTGTTCCCAAGGTAAATATCTGGCTTGGCAGCCTCATCTCCTACAGTGAATCAAGGTAAAGGGGTATGTAAGTGACTGGCACTGGCACAGCCCCAAGCAGAAAAGGTAAGAAGTAGAAAGCTGGTATTAACTTACGTAGCATGTTCCAGCTTAACACGTTTTAAACAGGCTGGGCTCACTCTGGCATCTGGAGCTAAAAAACTTACAGCCGTGTTCTTACGTGGAACGAACTTGTGTATTAAGAGTTTTACAACACCAGCAACAAGCTTTTATGAAGTTGTTAAGGTCCTGAATCCAAAGCTGTTACACAAGGCTATTTTTAAAATTATTTTTTCTAAATGGCTTTTCCTCCGCATGCCTTGATCCACTCTTCCCGCACCTGTGGCAGCGGAGACGGCACTCACCACTGAGCAAGGGAGCTGGGCGACAAACACCAATGGAAATCAGTACACTCACTGGATACGATGCTTCATGAACTCTGCTGGGCTGACAGAAAGTGCCAAAAGCCTCAACTTCCTCTGACTCCATCGGAGTGGAGAACATCCAACAGAAGCTATGATCCTCATGGGATCCGCCTGCTGAGCACACAGGAGCCAGGCTGCATACCCCAATCCTGCAGTCAAGGCGCAGTGAAGGTGGGTTCATTATTCGGGGAAGGATGTTAACACACTGGTTGTTCATCATGGCCTTAAAGATAGGCTGCTTATCTCAAGGATGGGCAGAGTGAAAAGCCTTGTGTGTTAAAAGGCAGGAAACGGAGGCAACTTAAAAACCTGGGCCTCTTGAAACATGTAGTGTGGCCCAGTAAGATCAACAATGCCAAGTCTGAAGTCTATCTTTCATTCTCTCCCCATTGAAAGGAAATTCATGCCTATTTTAAAGTCTCTTGTGAAGACAATAACGTACTACAAATCTCTGGAAATCCTTTTGATTTTTCCTTTTGATTTTCTAAGTCTTTTTTTAAAAAAATATTTATTTACTTATTCAAAAAAGAAAAAAAAGAAGTAATGTAGACTTACCCATGGTGATGCTGTTCAAATGTCAGTCTGCATAGCATCAAGACCAAGGCCATGTGTTCCAGATTTAAAAGCTGTATTCACTTTGTGATTACCATTCAGCAAGGACTCACTGTCAGACAAGCCTTCTAATCTGTTCAGCATGTTTCCACCTCTTCTTCAGGGAATGGCTGTGGTACATTTCACCAGGTTACCTAGTAATTTTGGTGTCTTAACAGCCAGTTAGAGTAGAAGACGTCTTTAATAGTCTCGGAGAGCCTATGGATCCCATCTAGGCTGAAAAAGTCCCCAAGGTCTTGGAGTTCAGCAGCTCTGCAGGGTATATGTATTTAACCTTTCATCCTGGCCAGGTTATTAAAGTGAGTTCACTGAACTTGATTCCAGAAGAAAAAACAGAAGCAGCATGCTTGCACTGTTGCAGATGAGTAAGTACAGTTAAGTCCTGTTTTATGACCACCTTAATTCCTTTCCCATAAATTCACTAACCTCAAATCACAATTGTGAATGCCTCTGACAAACAAGACTTGTCTGCATGGGAGCAGAACACTGCAAGCTCCACTTGCCTTGTACCTATTTGTTAATGCAGGACCTGAAAATTATTTCTATCACAAGTTCAACCACAATCTTCTCCATCCAGGGTTAATCCAGGTTCAGTCTTGCAGCGTAGATGACTCAAAATGTATGATTAAAAACATAGTGCTCCAGGCATACTGGCCATGGAAGCTGGCTTGTAGCCTTCTTGTTACCACCAAATAGTAGCACAGCTTTATCCTAAACCTACGTATCTAGGATGGTCAGAGATGAATGACAGACAAAAATCAAACTGTGCTGCTAGGCAGAGAGACTGAAGATGATTTTCTCTGTGTTGATTTACCACCTTATTCAGGCTTAAGTGTTTAATATCCAAACCCAATCTTTTTAGGATCCTCCTGATAACTGAAGATACCATTATAATGCCTTATCTCTCCCAGAATGACTGGCTGAAGTACTACAGTGTGGGTAGTCCTCCATTTAGGTTGGCAGGTGTTTCCTGTTGACCAGAAGAACTGGGAGTTGTTCTGCAACAGGGAACAAGCCCTTTGAGACCTGGAGTAAAATGCCAACTGGAAACTTCTAACAGGGCAGGTATGGCAGAAGCCTTAGACTAAATCATCAGTGTGTGATTGTAAAAGAAGAGAAAAAAGGGACAAAGTCACATGTGGACATGTAGAATAGGCAGGAGGACATGACTCATCCTCTTCTGGGTAACTTTAGTTCTTAATCAGAGTCTCCACTAGAGAATTCACCAACTTCAAGCAAGAACATGTTCTTACGAAGCTGAGCATAACGTCCTCTTCATAACCCCCAGAAACCCAGGATGGACCAGGCACATAGAAATGGGAGACAAGCATGCGTAGCTCAAACCTCATTGGAAGGTAATCTGTAGCCACCTTACATCAGATGGGCAGCTGGAAATGCTCTCTGAGAAGCTCTCATCTCAGCAGCAGAGGGAAGATTTACTATACCTGGCAAATAACCCTTCTACACAGAGTAGAATTTGTTGTACTAAAAACCATGCTTAGACAGCCACAGACTACACCATCCAAACTTCAACTGCAATGCATTTTCGGAAACTTTCAGGTAACTGCATTTTATGTTTTTATTTTTGTTCTGCTATTCTGAAAATCCTGATGTTTCTGTTTAACTTTGCTTGCAGTGAATCATTACTTTCAACTGAAACTAGGCCAAATTCTTCACCTAAATCCTTATTTAAACACCTTTAGAAGGAGCCTGTTTTTAAAGGTGCCGAGTGCTCTGCACTTCTGAAAAAAATGAAAGCGCTTTTCCTTAGACACCATTTCTCTCTTGACTCAAGACTGTATATTTCAGACAACTTGAAACACTTTGTTTTCAAGTAAAAATCTGTCCTCCCTATCCTTAGCGCTCCCTGGCATTTGATTCACTGGTTGTTTCTTCACAGTTTTTTGGGGGCACAATGTCTTCCCTGTCAAGATAAACACATTCATTTTCTTATTGACCATGTCAGCACAGCAGCAAGCCTAGGTTCCAATTAAATTATTAACAGAATTGCTTCAAGACCAGGTCAGGTGAAATCAGTGAGCAACCTTGCATGCAAAAGAGCAGAGAAATAGCAGGAACCAAGAGTTGTCCCTCTTTTGCGCAGGATATCCTGAGAGCACTGACCACTAACTGCTTTCGAAACAAAGTGAAACAGTCTGCTAAGAGTGCTTTAAAGCCAACTATGAGATCTCCCATGTGCACGTTGTATGTGCACGTTCTAGACTATCCCCAAGTAACACATGACATTCCCATTAGCTTTTGTTAACTTCTACATCACAGTAAGCCAGAATCTTAAGATTAACCTCTGTTCCTTCTAACTGTTCCTTAATTTTTATTAGAACAATTTTTTAGGGTAGTTTTGTGGGCTTTTTTTCTCCTTTGGATGGATACAGAAATTTCTCTGATGAAAGCTTCAGACTTTTTTAATTAAAAACAAAACAAAAAAGCCAAAAAACCCCAACCCTGTAAAATTATTTTCCTTAAAGAAACTGCCAAAATTCTAGGAATCAAATTACAGAACAGAAGCAGACGTCACAATTGCAGCTTTACTCTACCTACTCAGGGAACCTGAATGCCTCTCTGAGGTGATGAGTTGATGGGAAACAGCACAATTCTGCACCGAGGAGGGAATTTCTATTTGTATTTAATGATCTTGGTGAAAGTGAAGCTTATGAGCATATGTAATGGATTTCTGTGTTCTTAAAAGCTGGAAAATAATTCTTTTGCCTACTGCTGAATAACTCCTACGCACAAACCTACAGTCATCTAAGAAAGAAAAAGACCAGAGGGTTCCATCTGTGGTCTGCAAAGTGTTAAGGTTAACTCTCTGCAAGACTGCTGTAAAACATAATTACAAAAAGCTGATCACTTGTGGACATACATTTGCTATTCAAGAGTCTGCAATTCTACTCAACCATTTTTTAGAAATCTGAAAACTTAAAACTACTTCAGGGTCAGAGGGCCTGATTTTGGCCTTCTCCTTCACTCATGATACTGTTTCTACTTTTTAAATTGACAGACATTCTTCATTCATAAGCCCCATTATTTAAATGGTCATTGACTTCAGGAAAATAAGGCTCTGTTACATTCAATAACTGCTAACCCCATTTATCCAACCAATAAATAATCCCTCACCCTCTCCTCCCTCCTCCTCAACTCCAAGGTTATTACACTGCAACAGCTTGGCTCTACGCCTATTTAATCTTGGTAATAATGATCAAAACCAGAGTGCACAGATCTCAGTACCCTGATTAGGATCACCATCCAAATACACAAAATGCACATACATCATTAGAAAATAAAGGTTCTGCCAAAGGCTGCCATATTCGATTGGAACTTTTACATTTCTCAGGATTTAATATTACCATCAGCAGTTTAGATCCCAGTGGACTTTAGATGGTAAATGGTAAGTTTATTAGGTTTTTCCATTGTTAGAGTTAAATGAGGAAGTTTGGTTTTTTCCTTTTTGTATTAACTTATGTCAAGAATGATGATTCTAGAAAGTCATTAAAGAGCAGAGAATGGAGAGTGATTACAGTATAATACAACTGACAAGGCTCTGTTCCTGCTCCAGCAAATAAGAAACGTTGGTGAGGCTTCACAGTCACATGTACTAAGAAACCGCGTAGTCCAAATTTAATGTCTGGGTGATGTCTCTTTGGAGCTTTCTGTAGTATACATGAAAGAGTCCACTCACAGAGGACATGACTCAATTGCTATCCCTGACAGTGGCCAAGCATCTACTGACCAAAATTGTACAGGCTAAAGGTTTCATTTGTCAATCTCCTGCTACAAATAACCATTCTCCAGGTGTACAGTCTAGTTTACCTTGGCAATGAGAAGATGGCATGCTGATTTATACAATCCAACTACCATCAACATGTCTTGCACTCTGATGTGCAACAACAGCTACCATTTAAACAATAATCGCTAATGTTTGGTCCCAAAACAGTGGATAAACAAAAGATTCACTGTAGTTATATTGCTTACATTTTAAAGTAAATTCTACCTTCCAATATATGTGGGAAAGCCAGGAATTAATTTGGTTTCACTGCACGTTTGCTTACTGGCTGATTCCTCTGCAGATGGTGATTTTGTCAGCTAGCAGAGCCTTTTCTTCCACTGATGTGCTGCTACATAAAAAAAATTAAGGCCTGAGGGGTTAAATGCAATTGTTTAAAGGAAAAAATGCAAAAATATAGTTTTAAATAATTTGCCATGGTCTTGCCTTAAGTAGATTAAAATCAGCTTAAAGCCTTATTCTTTTTTGCAGAGACTCAGTGTCAGTGAGAATCAGAGCGTGGACAGAAATACCAAACCTCCAGCCTTGGCGTAGATGGCTTGGGATACCCAAGTTTGTGCTGAAAAGTCTTTGATTCAGGGCCACTTTATTAAAAAAAAAAAACCCAAACATTTTCCTTACCAGTAGGTTACCCTGGTGAAAAGAACCTGGCTTTCCTGAAACACTTAGGTGTGCAAGAGAGAAAGACTTTTCTGTATAGAGAGAAAATTCCAAGCAAATTTGACAGAGCATTGCTGATTGAAAAGTTTCTATGAAAACTGGCAGCTGAGTAGGGGAGAGACTGAAGAAAAGACCTCAATAGGAGACTATCTTTTCCTAGACATCAGAGAATCCTCACAGGCACTCAGCCTTGAGACAGCCAAAGGAAAATGAGCTTAATTAGCTCTGCTGTCCATAGACTTGCTTTTAGGTTAACTAATTTATCTCCTCTACAGAATATTAAAGAATCCCTTACTGTAAAAATGCCTATGGTATGGGATGATACTGTACAAAGTGTTTCTGTCTATCTACTGCCTCGGCCCATAAAAGATATTAAGTGCCTTTGTCCAGCATGGACAAGGGGGGGGGGGGGCGGGGACGACTGGGCAGGACTGAGGGAGGAGGGATTCGCCTGTGCACATGGGTTAAAAGACATTTAATGAATCACAGAAAATAATAGCTTTACACAGTAAAAGCATTCCCTCCCCCTGCTTCTCTCCCCCTGCTTTTCCACATAAATTATGCGAACATATCATCAAAACATGATGATTTTTATTTTCATAAATGGGGCCATATGTCAGTTAAAACAGAAAATGTGTGCTGAACTGTGATGTGGGTTACATGATACACTTTAATTGGATGTCACTTTAATGTAAACAGCTTTACATAAGACTCAGCCTAAAAGAAAACTTTTTAAAATTGTCAAATATTAGTTGCTGAAACAACTTGATGCTGCATGCGTCTTTTGCATTGTCTAGTCAATCAAAGGATATCAGTCACGAAGGGGCTAGATTCTGATCTCACTTGCACCAGTGCAGCCACAGAGACTTTGCTTGAGGTACTCAGAATAGGGAGCCAGAGACAAAAGACTTTTTTTGCATAAACATTTTTGCCTAAATTTTCCATGTAAGAAGATTTCATTCTTTTTTATTGCAAATGTCATTTGTTCATCTAAACATTTAACAAGTGCAGCTCACTTGTCATCAAGTCTGTATGCCAACATCCTTTTTTGCAGTGGGAGAAATCTTAATCTGAAAAAAAAAAAAACCCAACCCAAACCCAAGTACTAAACACACACTCTTATATAGGCAAAAAACCCAACTTTCCCTCATACAAGACACAACTCTGGCTACCCATATGGAAATAACCTCCATAAATGACATAGTACTATAATAATGAACAGCTGAAAATAATGGGATTAAAAAACATTTTTAAAAAAGCAGCTTTGGTAACGCTGATAAAACATCAACCACTTATATTGGGAAACATTAAAAAGTCAGTATTTGCTAGCAGATGCCACAGGGTTACCACAGTCATCTTCTATGCATAAACACAGGAAAAAGCAGTCACATCTCACCTGCTGCTCTGTGGTAGCTGCCGGCAAAGGCTTATTCTTTGATGCCACTGTGCTCCACTATCATGGCAATACTCAGAACGGGACCTTTTGAATGATACTATCAAGTTCAATTTCAAGTGACAACTGATTCTTACTACCTTGGAATAACAAACTCGTATTTTAATATCAGATATGCAGCTGGATAGCACTTGCTGCCTTTTAAAAGTACTTATACATGTCGAACAAAACTGCTGGTATCAACACACATTCACAGTAAACCACTGATGGGTTTATCAAATACCTTCGGTTTCTTTCAGCAATTAGTCAGACTTGCAGGCACATACTGCTATGTATACACTCTCTAATCTTAAATGTTACCCCTAACACTTAAGGCAGAATCCCATAGCGTGGTTAGAAGCATCCCCTGTAAGCTACCCCACCAGAATCCAAGGTTTGCTTTGCAGGAAAAATAACAGCTATCATTTCTTAATCTGCAACTTTCTACAGTAATCCCACTGCATCTCAGGGCCATGGCAGAGGCCTACATGATATCATTTTAGGCCTGGACTTCTCTTAAAACAAGCTGCATGCTTCTCTCCGAGAACCATCTAACACGTTTTGGAATTACGTCTAGACCACCACCAAAGTTGTTGGAGAAAAAGGGGAGCAGCATTGTATTACAAAGCTTTTCCTTACAGTTCCTGTTACTAGTTATTGGACATCATTATGGCTTTTATAACAACGGCAGCGTAAATCAGTAGGCGAAGGCTGAATAGAATGTTCTATCCTTGTCTCCTGATGAAAATTCCTGTCCAAAGAAGGGATAAAATAATAAATTTGTTTTAAAGAATCACTTTTTTCCTCGGGTTTATTTTGGTTTAATTTAGCAGAATGCATAAAAGAAGGATAAAAAAAATATCCATAAAGCCAAGAAAACCACAAAATCCCCTTAAAAAATTAGATTTATGTTCAAGTTTGAAATGGCATAAACAGGCATTACAAACATCATCTCTGTTCCAATCAGAGTAATAAAAATTGTCTTACAAATTATAAGGCTATAGAAATTGAGGATGACTGTTTCTGCCATCCAGTTGGCTTGTGCTAACTTTAGTATTTGGTGTTCAAATGTAAACAGCACTGCTGATTCTTCACGTTGCCTGTCATTTAGGCTCGCCACAGACAGATCACAACGTATGTAAGGGGGGAAGCATGTCTGTGTGGCTGCACACTCAAACTGTAAAGCACTTGAGCCCATATGCAATGCCAGGGGACAGAAACAATCAGAAAGATACCTCCAAAGCAATGTGCTTTTTGCATTGGCTGGGACTGAAAGGAAACTTACTCTCATCACAAGGAGAATTTAGGGGAAACTTATTGCTTTAAACCATTATTTTGCACATTAATGTCTGCTGAGATGGAAATCATCTTTAACCACATATTGCGGAATAAAAGAATGTTTGAGAATCTTGATTTTTCTAGCTGTACTGAAGTGTACATCCACTATCGCAGCCCATAATCTACAAAAAAGGCAAAACTTTCATAATAAAGCTGCTGTAGCTGCAACAACAGAAATATAAAAATCCAAGCCAGAATAGCTTTTAGCCCTTGTATCGGGAGTACTTTGGATCTTTTACACCTGAGCAGGGCAATGACAGCCCTGCACCCCCAGTGTACGCCATTTGTTCCACATAAGCATGTCTATGTATATTTATGCAGTACCACCCAGCTGCCTGTGCAGCAGCATGCTACTCTTTCTTACAACTCCCATCCTGCACATTAGTCAGATGGATTATTTTAACAAAAGCTTATTTACACCACCAGAATATAAATCCCATGCATAAATGCTCACTGGGGGTGGGCACCGCCCCGAGCAAAGCCTCACCAGGGATGGCTGTTGGACACATTATCTATCCCAGACACCCAGAGCCTGCAGCGCTCATCCCCCCACAGGGTCTGTCCCAGCAGTGGTGCCAAGGCTCGTAAGGGGGGAGGCATTTTGTCTTTCTCCCTCTGGCACAGCCCTGGCAGGCCGCAGCCCTGCTAGTCTTTTATATACCTTTTCAGCTAGGCAGTAGGATCCAGCGTCCTATTGCCAACAACTGCTAGGGATGTAAATCCCTCTCCAAATGAGGGTCAGGGACCAGTTCTGCAGCAGTTCACATGAAAGGTTAATTCAGATGCTCCAAAATCAGCTCCTTTCAGTTATCTTGGAAGCATGGGAGAAAATGATACATACTGGACTTATGGCTACTCACTCCCTGCCTCCTACATTGATCTGCAGTACACACAAATGAATGAGCAGTTTAAGATGTTAAATGTGCCTGGCAGCAGGTGAACAATTTAACTGTTGACTTGGTAACATGTCTTGCACAGGTGGTGGGACTTTGTATGTAAACATGACCGTAGTTCAGGGAATATATATATTCTTCCTTTCTCCAAGAACCAGGCTGGGGAAGGAAGGCAGAGGGAGTATGCACACATACATACATGTATATACTTACATATATACACACATGCATGCACATATATGTATCTGCTTTAAAAATATGCCCATAATAAAATAGTGTTGCCTAACAAAATTACAACATTTTGTCTCCATTATAGCAGTGCTGCCAATCTACCACCAGGCATTCCATCTTTCACACAGAATTCAGTAAACATATCAATCCAAATCTAAGACCCATAGCCAAGGTATCAATAACAGTGACATATTATGAAACTTTCATTCCCTTTCCCCCTCCCCTTCTACCCCAGTAATAACTGTCAGGCGATCCTGGCAATTTCACAAGCATAGCAATGATTCAGCTGGCAGATTTCAGTGGATTATTGTGGCCAATTTGGAAAAACACTCTAATAAGCATTACTTTCCAGAAACCAATATAAATCTGGAAGAGGGGATTATTAAACCCAGGGAAACTATAACAAAAGACATTAATTGCATTTTTGGAAGGACCTTTTGAATTAAATTATTACCTGCTAGTTTATAAGGCAAATATATAGATAAAAACCACTACCGTGACAAGAATTATTTATATTGGCCATATATACTGTAGGAAAATTATATATAAATATAATTTACACACAAACACTATGCTCATTTATGGCATTATAAGCAATACATTTGGTTATATGTCTATATGTATATCTTCAGACAATTAGGATTAAGTTATTTACTCTCACATACACAGATATGCACACAAGTGATGTTAAGTAAAACAAAAGATCAAAGGTAGGAAGTGATCACAATGAATTATAAGCCATGTGTTCATGTATTTGTAAGTATATTTTAAGGTTTCTTAAACTGGATCTACAGGACCTGGAAAGATTTTCCTAACTTGCTTCTCATTTGCTGCTTACGCGTAATATTTAAAAATCACCAGCCTGCCCCAAAGTCTGTTGAAGTATATGAGGAGCTTTCTCTTGACATCAGTAAATGCTGGATCAGGCCATTAATATAGAAAGATTAATCCCTGCCTCTAACTTTTGTGTCTTTGGGGATTGTGTGAGAAAAACGATGGAACAACCACAAGCCATTTTGGAAGTTCAAACACTAAATGACTCAAGGATTCATCCCGCAGTTGAATAACAGTTTTGAAAACAAAATAATGTATTCTTACAATAATATGATGTAACATCTGATTTTCTTATTTTCCCTGTTGTGAGACTGTTAGCTTGTATACGTGTTCTTCACATTTTGTCTGCATTCTCTTTCTATTTATCTTTCCAAACACGTCATGAGTAGCTTTGGAAGTAAAGGAGAATTTTTTCCCTTCACAGGGAACTTAATTCCCCATTGGCTCCAGTGCTCTAAAAGGCTTAACAAGGCAGCAGGAAGGTAGGGTGATGAGAAAATATTTAAATAACAGAGATCATATAGCCACATATGACTAAAAGTGGTCACAAAACCTGCATTTATTTTGACAACTCAAAAAAAGAGCTAGGATTTTACAGTCTGTTATTATTAATGAATAGACCCGGAACAAACACAGGAAGCCAGGCTCCAAAATAACTGCTGCATAGGACACTGCTGCTAAAACCCAAAGTACCAACCAAAGAGATAATGAGATCAGAAATATCCAAACAAAACACATGCAGGGACTGCGGCTGAGCCACAGGACTCCCACACAGCTACCTTTTGCCTTCCTGAAGGGGAAATAGAGCGTATGTCCTGAACCCAAACATGTTCAGCGCCTCTCCTGTGCCAAACACCAGCCCTGTCTACCCCATCTCTGGTATTTCCAAGCCTGCATCTTACTATCATAGGGTCTGAGAAACCTTTGAGCTTCTATAAATGTAGGTGCTCTCAACAGGTCCTTCTCCTTTCCTGTTCTCAACCAGCTCCCTCCAGAGAGCAACCATTACAAAAGACAGGTGAAAAAGGGGTTTTTGAACCTTCTGCTGACCTTGGCAGTTGACAAGGTGCTGTGGCCGCCTTGCAGGCCTAACGTTGATACCAGCAGGAGCATACTGAAGGGGATACAACTAATACCTTGCCCTAAGCACCACTATTGGATGTCAATTTGATTAATTCCTGAATTAACTTATACACTGTGCTAATAAATAACAAATGGTCCTTTTCCCACTAATTCTTATCTTGATTTTTTTGTTTCCTGGATACCCCAAGACCAAAAATTAAAGCAATCGCTATGTGGTAAAGTTAAAATTCTGCATCCACCATGAAAGAGAGAGGGCCAGATTTACAAAGGAAGAAAGGAGTTGTCTCCCTTTCTTCTCCTTTTAGCATTGTACATTGATATATTCAAATAAGACATGCTCCCTCCCTTCCCCCCAATCCCCAAAAGGCAGCCAGGCATGAGTTGTCTGCTTAATTTGACAAACACTTGGCTTTCAGTGGGCTATGACTGGCTGCAACAAAAGTCTCCAATGTCTTACACTGTTTTGCGCGAAACATTGCTGTAATGTGCAATTACCATAGAATTCACTGAGAAAACAAAGTTCCTGGATGATTCATGTTGCATATTTTCCCCAAACCTGAGCTAAAAACTTCAAAGCCTCCCAAACTGAATCACCAAACTGAATCACCCTGTTTTCAAACACATGGAGCAACTTACAGAGAGCAGCATTCAGAGGTACTATACCATGGAGCTGGGTGCACTACAGCAAAATCCACAGAAAGTCATCCACCTCTGCAGCAGAGGCACTCAACTTGTGAACTGGGGCTTGATTATTAAGCTTGTATCATTTCAGCCTTGGCTGTGCTCCCACTTGTTTGAGGTCAATGAGAATTTTGCCCCTGCTTTCAGCACAGCTGAAATTTGCCTTTAGGAATTGGGGGAGGCTTAAAGTTTGCAGCTGGGAAGGCTCCATGCAGGTGCACAAAGGATGGAAACCTTGATTTGCCTGGAGAGACCACAGCTGGGGACACTATGGGGAAGCAGAGGTGTCTCTTCCTCACGGCTTTGCATGGTCACTGGCTGCTTGAGAGCAGACAGGCCAAAGCAAAGTGCAGATGGGAGGATGAGAGAGCAGGACTAGCTACAATCCCACCTGGGAGTCTCCAATGGCCACTTTATGGCTGCTCTGGCACATCCAACAGCAGACAGCTGCCACCTTCTCATCAGCAAATATATCTACGTATTCAGCAGAATAAGCAGCCCCTTTGCTCTCAGCCCTTCCCATCAACCTATCTTCCTCTCACATAAGCCCAACAACTTGATAGCTAAATGATGTGTCTACAATTTCTATAATAACATTATGAAACATTCATCAAAATTTATCAGAACCAGACTCAAGTCATGAATAAAGCCACTGTACACTGATAAATGTTGTAAAGAACTGGGAATCAGGATTTAAAGGTTCTCTGTTCTTCATCTTTCATAATCTAAGTTAAAATTGGCTGCAATCAGTCCTGGAAATTAGACAGTCTAGCTATGGTTGTTTACTAGTAACTGTATTTAAGCTACATTTGCCAGTATTCTATATTTACCATTTTCTTAAGTATACACTGATGTCTTTGACTGCATAGAGGGACAGAGAGTTGAAACAATGACAACATTTTCAGTGCAACATTGCAATCAAAAGCACTCAATTTAATATACAGGTTTGATAGTTTGTTTTGTCTAAGGTGGGTATTTTGCACAGGTTTTTTTGCTTGAAATGATTCCTGGACAAAGCACCATAGATTTAGAATGATATGCTGCCATGATTTTAAGGAAAATACGGTTTTGTTTAGGCTACAATGAGATGCTTTCACAATTTGTCTCTGGCAAGCTGAGTCTGAAAACTCTAGAGTTAATTTGTTTAGCGTTAACTTAAGTCACATCTTAGTAAAGAAACTTTTACAACAAAAAAGCCTTCATCGTAGTAAGACCTAAGAGCTTTCCTTCTTAAAATGTTGGGCTGCTATGCAATTCTTAACGTACACCATTTCACAAGGCTATGAGCCATGCATTGTTTGGAAGCCATGGGGGTAAATCAAATTATCATGAATGACACTAATGATCCCATACTTGCCTGAAAATAATGCATGTTATATAGTCTTGCATTTAGGGATTATTTTTTTTTTATATGTAATTAGTATAAATGTCTCACTCCTTCTCTTTTGTCAATTTTACAAAGAAATGCACTCAGGTACAGAGACTGCCTTTCCCTCGTCAATTATGTGAGCCAAATCGGCCATGCCTATCATGTGAGAAGTCCCCAGGTAATGCCTTGGAAAGACCCGAGAGCAATAAATGAAGTGGCATATCATAAAATGCATATGACTACCCTCTACTGGAGGGAGCTAAAGCAGCTGAGCTGTGTCAGTGGATCCTCAAAGCCATGATTTAATAGAAAGCCTTTCACACTGACTGGGATGGGATTGGGTTTTCACAGAAGTGGATTTAAAGGCAGTTGTCAAAGGGAATTCCTGGTTGACCTGGGTATGCCGTCCTTGGACAAAGCAGGCATTTCTGCTAAGTACAGGTCAATTATAAACACAATATACAAAAAAAGCGAAGGCTATATAATGAAAGAAGACAACCATCAAGGACTTTCAAATATCCAAATGGTTTCTTTGCCTTGCAGTTTTTCCCAGCAAAATCAGGCCAGATCCCAGCTGGTAAAAACTGGCAAATTTCCATTAGCCTGTGGGTCATTAACTCTGAAAAAAGGGCAGTTTCAAAACCAGTTTTGTGTATAGTGTTCGTTTCTCTTAGCGTTGCTATAAACAATCGAAATTGAAAGTATCTGGGATGACTGCAATACCCGTTTCTTTCTCTTGCCATTCAGAGATGTGTTCCAACACAGACCTTCCTAAAACCATTTACAAATATCAGAGCCTACATCTGACAAGCTAAAATACTCAAAACAAGCTTAATCTACCTTTGAAGTTTGCACTGCTGATATTACATAAAGATAGTCCTCTGTCATCCACCTATAACCATTAGACAAATTCTTAATGGGGGTGCTTTCACCTGCTAAAGGGAATGACTCATTCAAAATGGTTGGTGGAAATACTAAGAGCAAAGAGAGAGCTGGTGTGCTCTGTACCTCCTGATCAGCAAACACCTTTGCAAGGAATCTCAATCCATGCCAAATGTAAATCAGGAAGGCAGCATTATCTTGCTTTTCATTACCTTCCTTTTCTGCCACATCTATTATGTTCAAAGATGCCAAAAATTGGCATACATAAGCCCAGGTATAGACTTAGCAGAGGAGATGTCCAGAGAGGAGCTGGCTTCTTTCCCTCTCCCCAGGTTTTGCTTAGCATCATCTGACTGTGATCCCGTATCTGTGCAGCTCCCACATCCCCAGTGCACCTGTGCCTTGCACCGTTCCCCGGCCAAACACAGAGCAGTCCCCAGGGCTCTGCGACACTGATCAAGGCCCACCAAACAAGTTTGATCCAAAACTTGAATTTCACTGCCTGAATTTTGAGGAAGTTGGGCCAGGAATCTGCAGGTGAAGCTGCTGTGCTCAACAGTCTTTATCTGCTCAATTTCACAGTCGAAATAAAATATCCCTATGTCATGGCACAGTCATTTCTGGCACAATGGTCTATGCAGTACATTAGCATTCACTGGAACCAGCGAAGCTTTCATTCATGGTGAGGAGAAACTTTTTGTTCTATAAAGGTCAAATCTGGTAAGAGCAAAGCAAAACAAAAGGTATCTTTCTTGGCAAAGTGACTGTTCTAGCCAGTCATCCCTGATTTCATACTTGCCAGCATACAAAGCAAGCATCCGTTTGTGAAAGAGTCTGAGAGTCTTGCCTGGAAGGACTGTGGGGCCCACACCTCAGGGGATGCTCAGCATGGTGAGTATCCCCAGCTACCTCATAGCTACATTCAGAGGACAAAATATACAAATAATATCTTGAGAGTGCAGATACCTGAAGGCTTAAACTGTACTCCTGTGCCTGCTAATGCAGTTCATTCTCTTATGCCTAATGATGCAATCAATTTTCACAGAACGGCAGAAATCAAGAAGACAGTTTACATTCAACATGATTCTCTACAATGTATTTTCCAGTTTTTCAGACAGTCTACCTTATGTTATTCATACAGTTGCACATCTGCCACTTCCACTACAAAATTATTCTACTCTAAGATACACCTCATTTTTAGGAAACTTTTACTGAGAGATTAAATTTAAATTTTCCTTTGCTTGATTTTGCCTGATCACCCCTACTTATTCTCTGTTCTCTTCTAAACAATCCCTCCCTTTCCTTGCTCTCTCCACTCCAGTCTTGTTTAATTCCTTTAATCTTTCCTTAAAAGACTGTCTTTCTGTCCCCTTAATTATTTTCTAATTTCCCATTCTTTAGGCGAGTGCCAAAGATGCTAAGATGAGAGATGGATGCTTGCCATAAAGGAACAGAACTCCTGTAACTCCAAAACAGTTGAAATCATGAGAACTTGCAGGCCATTACCCCATTATGTGAATGGTATTTTTACAGCCCTAGAAATGAATACAGTTACAAATATTCATGTTTTAAACATGCTGTCATTCTAGTGGCCCGGCTACAAGTTGCCTGAGAGGTACTGATGAAAGGTTAGGGATCTCACAGCCCACAGTTAAGAACACCCATGCTTCACAAAGGTTCCTTCCACTCTGATCCCTTCAAACTTGCTCGGTGTTAAAAAGTCTTTCCTTTAAAAAGTCCTAAATTTGCTGCTTTTAAATATCTGTCTGTGGAGAGAGATGATACAGAACTCCTCACCTGACCTTTCCTGTGATGTTCACTATGTACCTCCAATACCTCTCCCTCTAAATTCCGCAAAGTCTCTTCACACCTGGAACTATTTCTGATTGCTTCCTTTCAAAATCTGAACAAAAATGGTCAATGATCATCTGAGATAACTTCGACATATAATTTCATCCCAGAAGTAAGATATATACAAGAGGAGATTTGCTAATCTGAAGTGTAAAGCATGCTATTTAGCATCTACCTGGCTAAAAGACTTACACCGACTAAGCTAGTGTGCTCTGTGCATAGAATCATAAAATCATTTAGATTGGAAAAGACCTTTAATATCACCGAGTCCAACCGTAAACCTAACACTGCCAAGTCCACCACTAAAGCATCTAATAGATATGTCTGTTTTCTGTGTGTTTGTTGTCACTCCTTGGCCTTGAAGACAAAGCACAAGCAAAAAATGTTTAGTTAGACCAGAGCATTGTAAACAGTGAACTCTGAGATCACTAAGACCATGCAATTAAAAATGTCATTATGTTTGAGGATATGCAGGAAGATAAAAGTCTGTGAATAACTGTGATACTTTAAAATATTTTCACATAATCTGCTTTTTTCTGCTCTCCCCATGCCTTGTCTGAGGAGACAACTTACTGCGTGGAGGCAAGTGGGCGATGTGTCAAGCATCAGATGTGGTTTTGTTGAGAGCACCCCACACTGAGTCAGGTCTACTGATGTTTTTCTGTGAGCGCAAGCAAGTATTACAAGGTAGATCTCTTGCCAGGTCCCTTCCGTCTGCAGTACTAGAATGTGTTTTCAGGCATCACGACTTGTGCCATTCCAGGAGTAGCCCCTTGGGCCTTGTTTTATGTGGAGACAGTGTACTTGAGATTTATAGCGAACCGGGTTGAGACCGTGTCTCTTTATAAGGGAAAGCGAAGCAATTCCTACAGCTGGCCAGCTCCTGCACAAAGCAGACAAATGTAGTTGTACCCATTTTGAAATCGGGGGGAAAAAAAGGGCAGGATTTGTTTCACGTAACTTTGAAAGATCCTGACTCACAAGTCAGCATTGACACCACATGTTTCTCGATGGCACAGACATAAAGGTGTTCTGTGCCTCTGGGTGTACTGAAGGGATTATTGTAAGGTGACACAATGCCTGGAATTGCAGAGGCTGGGCCCAGTGACCCAGATGGCCCTACCAGTTTTGCCGTGTGTTTTCTCTTTTGTAATACTCCCATCTTCCTCACTCTCTCACTGAAACAGTGTGAAACCATATCAACATGGACATAGCATATCAGTTTTACAAGGTTCCCACCAGTCTGACATTCATCAGCTTTCTAATCTAATAGTAACACAATACACTTTACAAGCACATGTTGAAGCAGCATGCTCTCAGTCTGAGTCCAAGGGCTGCAAGTTAAATTGATACCCAGGTCCTGAATTCTACCAGTTGCTGACTGACTAACGTTATTTCTGACATTCCCAGGGCTTGGCAGCCCTCCACGCAAGGGTTAAAGGAGAGTTGTAAGCAATGGTTCTAAAACACTTGGAAGAATCTCCTTGAATCAAAACCATTTCATAAAAGGCTCTCTGCCAGGCAATAAAATATTTTTGATGGACTCTTATATTATCATTACCCATGTAAGAAAAATGTATTGCAAGAATCCCAACACAATTCAGGGAAGTAATCATTTGCAGATTTAGTAGGCATTCTCAATTGGCAAAAATGAAAGATTTATTGTAGGGATGATGAAACAAAGAGCAGTTGTGCAAACTTTACTGAGCAGGATTATGAGAACATGCTTTTTCCATTTCCCACTTTTAAATGCCTTGGACGCAGTTTCAAAAGAAAGATCAAGATCAATTATTTAACACTGCAGCTAGACTGTACCTGAGTGTAGGATCTCTTCACACGTATGTTATCTGTACACAACAATAAAAGGAGATCGAGGGAAGACACTGCTATAGACAACAGAAGCAGACTTTGAAATAAAACTCATTGTTCCTTGATTCCACAATCAGCCCAGGGATGTAAATAGAAAAGTCAGGCAACAGCAAATGTCTGTGATGTAAACGCACAGCTATTTGAAATGAAGCCCCTTTTGACTTACCTAAACAGAGAAAGTGTCTATTCTATCTCTGTCCTTGAGACAGAATACAGGGCACTGAATACTCTACAATGGCAACACTTTCTTTGAAAGCCACTGTAGAGCTCAATAAAATCACTGTCTTGCATACCCTTACTCATATGAATAATGCTCTGAAGTAGAAGGGACTTTCTGGTCAGTAAAGGTGCATAGTCTCACACTGACTTTAAGAAACAGACGGAAGAGAAAACACTTTGGGAAGAAGGAGGTCTTTTTTACGTCTCTTCTGCCAGGCACTCAGTGTGTGACTTTTGGCACTTTGTGGCCGAGCCATTCTGGGCTCACGTACCCTGGTCTAAGTTCAGGGTTTCTTTACAATTACACCAGTGTAAATAGGGACAGAAAGTAGCACAGTAATTTTGCCTTAATTCAACTGTATCTGGAACATGGGCACAAGAGTTTTCACCGCACAGGAAATGCCGTAGGCAGGCAGATGCTTGAAAGAGCTTTGAGATTCTCAGCAGAAGGAACCATTAGAGATGCGAAATAGCATTATGGACGTGTTACATTATTGGCCTCACTATCTCACTGAGATTATTCACCCTCACTGCGCTCCAGAGAGATTTGTTTCATTGTACTTGTGAGGAAACGGAGATCTAAGGCCAAAATTTCCAGAAGTGCTCATGAAATTTCAGTAACTCGGTTACACACTGTCTGGTTTGAGAGAAAGAGGACCTCAGCTTCAGAGGTGCCCTATTAGAGCAGGGCACCTCCAAAATAAAGCTATCCAAAACCAGGGCCTGCTTTTGAAAATCTTGCTCAACGTGAGTTGGCAGATGCCAGAATGTCAAGTTTTGATATATTTAGTTTAAATAGCACATTATTTTTTTTACTAGGCCCACTGGACTACTTGCTAAACAAGTGAGTGAAGGTTTCAGGATCTGGCCCATTGTGAAGTCCAAGCTGATAGAAACACCCTGCGTTGTGTGGAGCAATGGCTTTTTATTTCTCATCCAATTGTTAAAGGCTAACTTGCTGGTTTGCCCTGAAAGAACAAACAAATACATTACATTTAGAACTGAGATCCAACTGCATAAATAACTGTATAAAAGTTTTTAATGTGCACTAAATTCCTCTTTCTCCCCTGAGACTATACTATACAACCTCTGTGTTGCCTGCAAATGCAGATTAACATTTTTATTAAATGACATATGTTTCACTAATACAGAGTATTAAAATGTATTGGCCTAATAAGAAACATTAATGAGTATATTGTTGGCATAGTTTTTAAACAATATTTAATTTTACTGCTTTTTAATTTGACCAAGCCTTCTGCCAGGTGATTCAAACTATTTTTCCTTCTTGAGGTTAATCGCTGTTCAGAAAGGCTAAATCACTGAGAGTTCAGAACAATTCCATGCCATTTTTAATAATCCCCACAGAACACATACATAGAAATAAAATAAAGCCAAGCACTTAACCTCAAGAA
This sequence comes from Cariama cristata, assembly GCF_000690535.1. NCBI lineage: Eukaryota > Metazoa > Chordata > Aves > Cariamiformes > Cariamidae > Cariama > Cariama cristata. The sequence goes on along the minus strand of NW_009637582.1, from coordinate 87,190 downwards.
CACAGTCACAAAGACTTTGTTTAAAATTTTGGAACTTTCAAGCTCTCCACCTTCTAAATGACACGATTAACAATATTCAGATGTAAATTTTTTTTAAATGAAATTTCAGGGGGAAAAAATATTCTCTCACTACTCCTAGATATAAGATAACTGCAGACTGCCTTCAAATCACTGGATGCAATCTTCTTTCCCCAATCTTCTGGAGACAATTCACCCAGCCAAAATTATTCTGGACCCTGCAGAACTATAGTTTTAGGACCCAAGTGCTGGACGCACCTTTGAGGTACTCTTGAGGTGTATTAAGACATTCCTACAGGAAGTAGGTAGTTCACAATTATATTTACTGCTCTGTAAAACTTATGACTAGAATGGAGAATACATCTGACTAGTTGAGGGTGCACCACTTGATCATTACTATGATGCAGATTCATATAGTGAAACTGATGGATGATTCAGTCCCAGACAGGATGCATAGTGAGAAAGAAATCTTGTCACAATTTTGCTACATGGGAAACGGTGAGCTACAGAAATCTTTGAGAGTTATTGCAAACCCAGTGCTTAGAGGCTAGAAAGCCTTTCCCTTTTTGCATCTTCAGATGTGATTATTTGATAGAATTCACTGATCTGCATGGCAAAGAAAGTGATCTTGTGGTGCAGCTGGATTGAATTGGGAGTTAAGAGGCTGCTTGCAAGATATCTTCAAAAGGTGATGCCCCATGAGAGGTTTATAGGTCTGTGCTGAGACTGGGGTTTGAATAAATCTACATGTGGAGTACCATCCAGAGCCAGGCCACAGCAGAGCTGGAAATAATTCTGAGATTCTTAAAATGAGAAAGGATCACTACTTACTCAGTTTTGTGGGACAAGAGGATAAAGATAAAAACATGGTGTCGAGATGTCACTTTTGTGTGCAAACTGGACAAAGGGAAGGGAAAGGAGCCTAGCAGAAATTTTCCAAAAAGACCTGGGAGACATGCCTAGAAGTTTGTCTGGCAGCCAGACATTGTAGGTCACAACTAATAAATTTCACTTTTCTAAGCTGGGCCTACTTTAGTCTATATTATTTGACAAAAAACATGAATGACTTTGCTCGGCATGGAGGAGTTCTGATACAACTACCTCTTCTACGTGCAACAACGGTGCCAACCACCACAGTCACCGTGGAGAGCCATTTCTAATACAAAAATGTTTCCTTCCTTTAAGATGTTCTCTGTCAATCAGACCATTGTCGTATTTTTCAAAAGCTCAGAGTGTTTACAATTCTGACAAATATCTGCTGCTTTGTAGGAAAGTGGATCATTTTCCTTCTACTAAAATCATGTCACAGTTAGAATTGTGGTAATTTCAGTAGCCAAATCAAAATACTGAAGAATGAAGAGAAATCAGTCCAGGATGAGCTGAAATGTAATCGTTCGGGGGACGGCGCTAACAAAATAAAAATACTGAATAAATCAAATGGGGAGAGCTTTTAAACAACCAAAAAAGGCATCTTTGTTTAACACATTTCATTCTGAAATAGAAAGTTAAAAAAGATGGGTTAAAATACAGAAACATTTCATCATTTCCAAAAGAGTACACTGTTTAGGAAACGTCAACAGTAACAAAATCCTCCAGTCCTGTTCCCTGTCCCCCCATCATTTTGTTTTCCAAATTGAAGGTGACCCAGATTCACTAATGATTTTCTTCTCAAAGCTCTGGTTTACAATGATACTACTATTGGTTTGAAAAAACTAGCACGGAACACCTAGTAAAATTTCTGATGTGGAACGTAGAAATGAATATATCCATCCTTGTGTTACAAGGCTATCTGTTCCCTAACCCACTATCTGCTTAGTCCAATCACCTTACCTTGAGTAGATACTAAGTATTATTAGTGGAAATTATCCAACATTGTGAGAACCATAATAGTGGTAATTAACTACATTATATCCTATGGCAGTGAGTTTCATAGGGTGAGTACCCACCACTTTGTGGTGATATTACTTTACTGTTACTATCTGGCTTTGTTTCTCACTTAAAAGACTGAATGAGCAGCAATATATACACGCAGTGACCAGCTCTGCATAAATATGTCAGGAAAACTTAAGGATAATTATGTTTTAACCAGGTCCCAAATTACTTAGTAATTTATCAAGGGAAATGAAATAAAACCTTGTGGAATTAAATGCTCTTGTAGGATAAAAAAAGTACATATATGAAAGCCCCCCTCCATGGAAGTTCCATGCTGTGACACATGCTATACCTCTAACTACCATACTCCATTTATCAGATCTCTTCAATGTCCTGTGTAACATTTTTGAGGCACACAACTGAACTTGAAAACCATTCTGGGCCCTGGCAACAGCAGCTGGAATTTACTTCATTTGTATTTATTTAGACTTATGTGAACAAAAAAACCTGAGAGCATGGCAGCCATACCTAAACCCATATCAAACTGCTGGAAAATAACAAAAAAGGCCGCCAGCCCTGCTTGGTCAGAGCAGAAGTCCATGCAGTCCAGCATCCTACACCTTTTTCTATCAATCTGATAAAGCAGATGCATCTCACAGAATGTCCTGAAGGTCAGCAATCCCAGGACCGCATTTGGAAGCTGACACTCCCTCAGGGAAAACCCTGGCAGCTCCTCCCTCTGCAACTCAGCTCAAGAAGGCAGGCTCAAGCCGCTAAAGGCACCATACCATTGTGCAGTACCATTGCGCTGCACTTCCCATCTGCACTAAGAACTGCAGATTTGCATTTCTGTCCTACTGCACTGAAACATGGGACAATCCCACCCACTGCAGAATCTGGGTCCAATAATTTCTACAGCTTTTGCTCTGCAAGACCTGCTAGTGTGGAGCTCTCCCACGGAGAGACAAGAGTTCAAATTCACCAACCCTGAAGCCATTTGCCAGCCTGCCCTCCAGTGCTGGTGCATGCTTAAACCCATTTGTACTGTCATGTAATCTGTAGTGGTTTTTGTAAACAAACAAACACTGTATTTTCAGAAAACCACTGAATTGCTGTCTACTCCTCTAACCAGAGTGTTTTTAATGCTGCAGTTCCTTGACACTATCGGGAAATGCCATCAGAGACCTAATAAAAAGAGAGATCTCTGGTGAGGCAGCTTTGATAGAATGGATGTTTCCCACTATTGACTTCAAAGGAAAGAAAGTAAGGCTAATATTATTGTTGGTTTTTTAAAGCACTCCTTTGGCATCAGTGCATGACACCCTCCATTCCAAAAGCTGAAAATACTTTCCAGACTTCCACAACATTCCCTCGAGTCAAGCATGGAAACTTATTATTTAGGTGAAGTAGCTCAAAAGCATGTAAGCTGGTGTATGCAGACCTATTTTCCCTGCAGATGCAGGATTGTCCCTGAGACTCATCTGTAGATGCAGCCTGTAGAGATCTCATTACTCACCATGCATTGCTAGACACATGCTCCCCACTGACCACAGACAGCCTAATACTTGCCATCTACTGAGAACAGAAATTCCGCATTGGTTTCCGTAGCAGCAGAAGCAATAATACTAATCTGCTCAATAGGCCCCTTTCTCCTGTAAACGTAATAACCAGGTTGCTGCCCCTGAAGTCTTACAAATGTAGCTGAGCCTTCTGATGAAAGTTTTCACAGGTTTATGACATGTCAAACCACCTGTGTCAGAGATGTACCCCAAAAATAACAGAAAGTTCAGCCAGACCGCTATCTTTTGCGTAATCTGTACAAAAATCTGTTTCATACATAAATTGCAAATGGTTAGTTTGTGTGATGCAGAGATTTGAACACCAGATCTGCGCTGGAATGCTGGAATTGCCTAAAGATGCCTTTAGGCAAGTTACTTATCTTCTCTATGTCTCAGTTTTCCCATGTTTAATGCAGTACCTATAGTGTCTCACCCTTAGGGATTCAAAAGAACTGACTACAAACAGCACAGGTGCTGAATTTCACTGTGGACAATACAGCACCCAAATCATTGCAGCAAGACTATTCCCAAACTGAACATGTTGCATATATATAAGAAAAAAAGATTCTGCTTCAAAGTCCTAACTATCTAGGTAAGCACAAAATGTGACAGACAGGTCTAGAACATACTCAGGAGGCATTTGTTTCTTTGAAATACATGAACTAGAGACATTAACGATGGCTATTAGCACTGTCCAGCTCCTTTCATAGGTATCACAGACGTTATGATACTCAGTTTCTAGAAACACTAACTGCGTATGTAGAAATTACCTAAAGATAAAAATATTTACCTTGATCATGTCTGTGGAGGCCTGCAACATAGGTTCCCTGAGCACATATGCATGCAGTGATGGGAACTTAATTTTCTACTCTTTATGAAGCCACAAGAGTGCATGAGGGTAAACTAATAAGCCAAGTATGGATTTGTCCAAATCAAACAATTCTAGACAACTAAATGAGCAGCTCTGTATTTACATTTGCAAGCAGAGGCTTAAACTAAGGATGCAATATCTGGAGATCAGCAGGGTTCTACTCACCAAAGTACTGGAATAACTGAAAGACAGCAAAAGACGCAGCTATGATAATTTTTTTTTTTTTTTTAAATAAAAACCATTTAAGCTTCCTAATTTTTGCTGTCTCAGACAATCAAAATTCCAATTGTCTGGGACATCAAATCTCAAAAAGCATGAAATTAATCTTCAGAAGTTAAAGTCTTAAAGGCATTGCATCATTATTTTTGTTGGATATATTTTTGATTATAATGCAGATGAACCCCAAATTTAATAAAACTAAAATAACATGAGTTAAGTATGAAACATAACAGGATATTGCAAAGAGATTAGGTAGTTTCCTTTAGACTACTTGCAGAGCCCAAGGAAAAACCAAACTGAGGGACACAATGACGAGAAGGCACCGCTTAATTAGAGTATTTAACAGAATATGAAAACAGAATACTCATAGTACTGGTTTTGGCAATGAAACACAGTGAGCAGAATATGGACCTGAAACATCAGTAGTTCTCTACACCAGATACTGTTTTGCCTGTCGACTGTCTGTAGTAAAGAAAGAAGCAGGCTAGCTAAATTTAAACCAGCTGTAACGATGAGAGTGTTACAGTTGGACCGAAGGAAGCTTACCTCATGAAAGTATTGTGGAAACTGCTGTTGGAAAGATAATAAAAGGATTAACTGCAGTTTTAGTGAACCATTTACTTTTCAATCAAAATGTCTCATGTATTTCCTGTTCTCAAGTAGCCTGAATTCCAAAATTCCTTTGTCTATTACAGTACATAGTAGCAAAGCCTGTCATAAGAAATTAATAATTTTACATGGAAAAGTACTTTTATCTATGAGGGCGGGGTGCTGCTCACTGTTAGCTTCTCCTGAGCAGTTCAATACCTAGTCAGCCAGTAATCTTACAGAGAGGAACAAAATCAAGGCCCTTAAAAAGAAAGTACAATGGGTAATTGTGAACAGTGAAAGAAAATCTCCACTACAAATACCAAGAGATGTAAAGTTACTTTAACAGGGCTACAGCAAAACTGAAACAAAATCTCAGACCTCTATAGACAGAGAATGAATTGCCTTCTTAATTTGCAGGAATAACAGCACAATTATTACCACATCAAAAGAAAAGCCATCATTTAAAATGACATGACATCACTGCACAATGAAATGCTGCGCAGCAACCCTTGTTTAAAGTGGAATGGAATTCGCTGGGCAAATAATGCCCACTTGATATTAATAACTTCAAGGAGCCATGTTGCAGCTTGGATCTCGTTCCTGCTAGATTAAGGTCTTTCCACGGTAGAAAATTAAATTTACAAAGAAGACATATTTTTCCTGTGCTCACTTGCATCCAGCTTTACTTCCCACAAGATTTCACGTTGTAACATTTAATACAAGGATACTTCTGCTGACAGTGGAAGGCTCTTATTCCGGGAATAGAAGAGTTAACTGCAAGTTATGCAATGTAAAGCCCCTCATTCTGATTGGGACATTCCATGTACGGGAACAACTATGATATCTGCTCAAATAAAACAGATCTTTATGTACTTACATGCCAAGGCTACACACTTGTGCCATGAAGGCTGTCTGAAATACCAGATGCAAAGGTTTTTCCAACCTATTCACAGTGTTAAACCTTGAGATGTTATCAAAAGCCAGTTCTTTAATGCAGAAGACAATAATTGAAGTAGGACATTTTCAGCATTTGCTAAGATATTACATGATTTAACATCTCTGGTTTATCCAGTTTCCTGTAGGAATGGGAATGTAACATTAGAAATCTGCTATACAATACCTGTCAAATATGCATTTTGCAGAAAAAGACAAAAGTTCTCTCACCCACGGAGTCTACTGAATCTTTCAGCATCATAGTAAAGCTAATCAGGGTTTCATGTTTTAAGTATTTCTTTTAAAAAGTGTGAGATAAAAGTGGGAAGAACACTGATCTCATTCCAGGTTATAAAACCACTAAAAAGTAGGCTAAAATAAAACCTGTAAGTATGCTTTCACAGCTTGCTTATTTATACTTCTGTTTGGAAAGAAGCGACTAACTAGCATTATCCTTTGATGATTTATGGCCAAATAAAAGATATGCATAGGAAGTTAAATTCCTTTGTACTTTTACAAATTGTGATTGAACTACTTCTGGAAGTGAGTAAGTCAGTTCTTTCTCTCAAAGGAAAAAGAAACAGGTGAGTCTTACAGCGTTTCCATTTTATTTTGGACAAATTGATGGTGTTCTCTAAATATCTGCATTGTTTCCAGTATTATTTTAGGGAATAGCCACTGAACAGTGCAGACATTAAGATAACATTCTTCATTTATCCAATGGAAGTAAAAAGACAATCAGGATGACCACTTACAGAGAAAACTTTTCTCTGTAAAACATTTTGTTTTCCTCCTTCTCCTTTCCATGACCACTGCAGGCCAGCAAGCTTTTTCTTGAAGAAATGAAAAAAGGTAAGCTTTTTATATAAACATTCTTTCCTGTTCCTCCATGAAAGCTACAGCTTGCCATGGAAAAGTTTGTCTTGATCGAACTTCCTTACAAGCATTTTCCACTATATCATTCTCCAATCAAAACAATAAAATAGACACATGGTAAAAAATTCTGCCTATCAAGAACCACAACCTGCTGCCATAACCATTCCCTTTGTTTGTCCTTATATGTGTGTGTGTGTGTGTGTGTGCGCGTGCATATACACGCGTGCGTGTGTGGATGTTACAAGGCTTTCCAAATTTCACGGCCCAATTTGGAAGCTTATGTCAAACTTGTTTGGCTGCATCTGTTTCAGTCAGGGTCTTATATCATTGTTGTTTCAAACATGTGGAAAGCTTAATGGAAGTCATTAACTTTTATTTTAGTTTGGCCATATTGTCATCATGGTGGGCAGATGCAGAGATGGTGTTATTCCCAAGATCCTCTTTTTGGAACACTGATGTTGTTTACATCTTCTTGATCAGAAGAGAACAATGGGGTTTACTTATTTTTAAAGCTCTGTTTTGCAAATTAAAAAAGCCCCTAACAACCTTTGAAAATGTAATTAAAGATATTTCTTTTATTCTTTTAATTGTTTAAAATCCTTTAACAAGTTTCTTTTTCTTTTCTAAACTACCATTTGAAACTTTTGCACTCACAACTCTATGGGTTATTGTTCAGTTGAAGGAATGAAAAGAATTTCATTAGATGTATTTTATGTTTCTTGATTAAAAATGTCACCCGAGGCTCAGTGACTGTTTTATGTTAAATAACTGCTGCGTGCTTTGATCATCACTTTATTAATGCTTTAATGAATATTAAAAAAAAATAAAGCACTGTATTAAAAGTTAAGCTGTCATATAAGGAAACCGAATCCCTTTTCCAAGAACTACAGTATTTCTTACTCAAACATTTCCTTCTAGATTAAGGTTTTCTCCAACTCCCCTTTAGCCTGCTGCAGACTAAGTTACAGGAAAGCACAACAATTATATTGGAATAAGATTGAAGAGAGAGCGAGAAAAAGAGCAGAGCAGCATGTTTCTATTCAAACAAATATATTCCAGACTTACCATGCACTTGTTTGGTTTTTCTCCAGAATGAACCCTCATATGAATCAGCAGTTTGTAACGAGCATTGAAGGGTTTATATCGGCGGACACAGCCTGCCCAAAAGCAAGTGAAGTCCTCTCCTTTCCGCTGGTCAATGTGAGTCTTTTCTATGTGTCTGACCAGTTCATCTTGTTGGTCGTAAGTGGCACTGCAGTCAATCCACTGACAGACCTGTTTGCCATTGCTGAGGTCCTGTTCATCCCCGTCGCTGGGCTGAAGGGACTTGGGAGACATAGAGGTGTGTAAGTGAGGCAGTGTCCCTTGAGTCTGGCTTAGTTGCTGGTGTAGATGGTAAGGGGGAGGCAGCCCCTGATGATGTCGAAAAAGATCAGCAGTGGAAGAATAATCGTCAGATGGTTCTTGTTTTAAGAAACTCACCTTCTGGGTGCTGTGTGAGGTGTTTTGATGAGGAATGCTAGTACCATTCATCATGAGGCTAAGGCTTCCATTCTCCTCGACTTGCTGCATTTGTATCTGCTCACAGTCACCTCTGTCACATTCAGTGGAAAGAGGTACAAGACATGCTGGAGGGGAGGGAATACTGCAAGGGTTCCCAGGCTGAGAGCAAGACTGGGGACGAGAGGATTTTTGAGCACTGTGATGACTGATCTCCACAGGATGAGAGGAAATGCCAGCTGAATTAGTTCGCAGTCCATTCACACAGGTGACCAGTGACGTCTGTGATGTGCGGATGATAGCTGTAATATCAATTCCTTCAGCTGAAGACGGCACAACAGAGATGCATCTCTTCTTCAGGTTGCTTGTTTGTAGCCTGGCCGAGTGCTGAGGGGTGCCAAGTGACAAAGAACCCAGGGAGGAGCTATGTTCATTATTAAACAAGTAGGATGAAAGTGAATTTGTGAAGCTATTATTCATTAGGTCTATTTCAGGATGCAGACTACCGGAGGCTCTCAGCTCCATCCCCTCTGTAATCCTCCTATGTGTGGAAGCCTCAGACAGAACCTTGTAATCACTCGGGCATTCTTGTTTAATGTGCTGAGCCGGGTGACTTCCATTCAGGCATGGAGCAGCAGAATCTACTGAATCTTGAAACCTGGGTGACCTGCAAGATAGTTTTCATTAAGCATCACTAACTACCACAGGATTTATGATTTTTGTACAAGACACAACACCTGTTAAGCCCTGGAGAATGGAAGCACTTGCTTTCTGCTGAATGTTGCCTGTCTAATGCAGCAATTACACCAAAAAAATCTGCAACGCTTCCTCTATAACCCTTGTAAAGGCAGCATCGTTTTACACAGGATTAATTTTACACACTGGGTTACAGACAGAACAGACAATCTCACCTCCACTGCTATGAGCAGTTCATCAATCACAATCTAGGTTTTCAATGCATAATAGATCAGGCAAAACAATAGCTGAGAATGAAGTTCAAGAGCTTTGGACATTTTTGAATTATTCAAATATCGGTGTTTTCCTCAGTGCACAAGAATCAAAAAAGGCTAGCTGAGCTTTGCTTACATGTCAGAGAGATGCTTTCCCTTGCTAAATTAAAAAAGGAGCAAGAACAGTGGGGAAAAAGGAACACAAAGAAAGGACGGCTCACTTGCAACCAGTGGTCCCGAGTCAATGACAGATCAGCTGAGTATTTACTTCTGAGAGGTCTACAAAAGATAACTAAGAAAAGTTCACAACCGGTAGATTTAAACTGGCAGTCTATGTAGTCCGATTTCCATTTTTCACATTAAATTCTACATGGGTCTGCAAATCAAAAGAAGATTGTTCTGCAGAAGTGATTTTTAATCTTTTTTGATGTGTGCTGAATCCAATCACTCAGGAAGCAGAACACTGAGGAACGCCACATAGACATTTCAGAAAAACACTGCATTTAGGAAATATTTGCTCCTAGCGTTTTCTTCCAACCAGTTAGCAATTGGTTTATGCCTTAAAATAAAACATTTTATCTCAGCTATAAACGTTTACTGTGGATGACCCAACTGTGTGTTTTTTCTTAGGACCAGAGGGTGTTCCTTACATATCCCTAAAGCATGGGAGGGTTTAACCTACGGCTTCATCATGCAGTGATGTGCCAGACCAAGAAGAGGAATCTGTGTGCAGGAAAGCTATACCTGAAGTAATAAACCCTCCAGAGAGGTGCTCCATGGCTCTTACACTGACGAGTTCCACTTAAATGAATTTTATGCTTTTCTGATGCTAGCACCTCAAAAGCTGAAGAAAACCTGGCCATTTGGCAACTTGTGTGTGACATCGGAGCTAAGACAAATCTGACACATTTTAAAGCATGAAACATATATGCATAAGGTATTTTGGACACATACATGCATTACACTGCTGAATAACCTGCATTTATTTTACAACTTAGATGATTTTATGACTATTATTTCCATTAATCCACCACTAACATTAAGATGGGAAGCTGGGACAACTTCTAATACTTCCTCAGTAACAACTCTCAAAGAACTACCAATCAGAAAAAAAAACAAAACAACAACAAAAAGCTTCAAAAATACTTCCTTCCATGAAATTAAGGTTGTCAAAAAATGACACCTGTCTGAGGCACACAACTGGCAACACTGCATTCACTAGTGACAGGTTTCTAAGCTCCAACAGTTTGCAGCTAGTAGGGCTTGATATAAAAAAACCCTTTAGGTCATGAGAAACGTTAAATTCCCCACCATTCATTGCTACAGAACAATCAGATCTTGCATTTGCCACCAGAAATGTAAAAAGAGTACATTTTAAAGTTTTAGAGGTTTCCATAAACCATTAGTTATAATTTCTCCCTTCAGGTTTGCACAGTTGGTCTCAGGGTAAACTTAAAGCACCTGGTTTTGCAGATGGCAAATTAAAAAAAAAAAAAGCCAACAGTATTCATACATTATTTTTTAACATTTACAGAACCATATGTCTGTAAAATATGTGGCATAAGCATACGTAAAAACCTTTCATCGCACATGTTTGGGAAACTCTACCCTACTTGTTTGTAGCTTCATTGCTCAGTAGAAAGTGTTCTGTTTTAAACTCATTCTGAGAAAGGTTTTACAGCATACCATGCCAGGCACAATATTTCCTAATATTTCCTATTATTTAGTTTCTTCTGTACAAGGACTCTTCTAAATAATACAGTTTGTATCATAGTTTAGTGGTCCCAAAGCCTTAGGCTAAAGTAAACATAACACATTTCTTACATCATATAAAGCTAACCCAAGCCTTACATTTCAGCCTGTGATAATTGATATATTATTAAGTTTTACGTAAAGCTCTCATCTTGCCAGAAATTTGTGTGAGGAGTTCAAGCTGTAGTCAGTCCAGAGTACCTGCAGGATAGATACAAACATACATGTCCCGAGAAATGCTAAGTTCCCAAAACCCCCAGGAACATCGATCTGCATTTCTAGCACAAGATCTTACTCGGAGTCAGGACTGTATTGCTGTGATGCTGCAGTGCAGAATATGAGAAACACAGAAGAGGGGAGTTTTGAATCAAAAGGCAAGCTGGAACACCTTATTTCAAAAGCAAACGAGATGAAGACACTGAATTCATGCTTCCCATTGCCACAGACGTGGTCTTATCTATGCTCTGTCTACATGATAATAACAATAATAATGGGCTGCTTGTGCAGATCAGAAACAACTCCTTTCTGGGAGTTGCAGTTTTCTCTGTAGCACTGCATATTTAAATATATTATATACTCTCTGTTAGTTAACTCTGCTGGGAGAATCTGGCATTCTTTCAATTTCCCAATGTTTGAGTGTTGGGGTACTTAATGTCAAGGTTGCATTAACGCAAACTTTCTGTATTCCTGGCAGAATTTTGTTCCAGCGAAAGCCCTGCTCATTCCTCCCAGTCCTGGGTGGGCATGGAGGGAGAAGGAGCGCAGAAACAAAACTAATGCGAGAGAGAAACAAGGTGTCTGGCATCCAGCTGGCTGGGTGGCTCCTCTTATACCCATTGATTATTTGCTCCTGTAATGGCATCTTGCTGTTACAGTCAGGGATCAGATTCCAGGCCTGGTACACACAGGCAGTGCTGGCCGTAAGGATTTCACAATCTCTGGACAGTAGCCAAATATTAATGCAAAAGAAGCAAACAGCCAAGCGAAGAGAGAGAGACACAAAGGATAACAGGACAGTGTAAAGAGCACTGTGTGGACATGTGGATCAGCACGAGCAGCTCTGGGGGGCTTCCAGATGAGCAACCCTGGAAGGGAGTGGGGTCAGCAGGAGAATATACCCCACAAACCTCTCTTCACAGGGAGCGTCCGTGTACCAGGGATGGACAGTCTGAGGGAACAGAATTGCTGCTTAAGCACATGAAAGCTGAGTGTAAGGCATTTGAAGAGTAACAGCAGCCTCTCAGAGGATACTAAGGCAGCGTTTCCAAAGAGACTCCCTTACGTGGTAATTGGAGCCAGAGCACGAGGCCAGTAGCACCATGCCAGAAGTACTACAGTTCCCAGCTGCCCTCAGAGGAAAAGATGACTGTATCTGAAATCTCCAGATTATTTACAAAACATACATGCCTTCAATTGCCACTGTAAATGTGCAATCAGTGATAACTGACAGCTTTAAGAAGCTAGAGGGGATTGTTCTGCTGCACATCCAGGGACCCTTTGCAACACTATCTAACTGCTCTGATGTCTTCCCTGGGTTTTATATGCCGAGCACTGAGCACAGCGTGGGCGGGTTTACTGTGTCTGATAATGGATTATTTGACAAAAGGCCAACATTAGCTGTGTGCTGACTCCAGTTGTGGTAAGGAAGGTACTAGGACTTTTCCAGTCCCACACACATTGCATTCACGGATAGCATGTAGCAGCAATTACGTTACACAACTTAAAAGCTATTAACTGAGTGGGGAAAGGGGGCCAGGAAGAAGAGGCACCGTGATTCTTGGATTAAGGCAGTCATCCCTAGAATACAGTTTCCAAGAGAAAGTTATTCAGGGAGAAGCTGAAGGGGATAACAAGTTTCAGTGCACTGAGGGAAAAAAGGACAAAGCCAATCATAACCCCAAATCCTGAGGGAGATTTTGGATTGCTAGGGGAGGTGTTCTCTGGTTTCTTTGGGTTTTCCTTGGACATTCCATATCCTAGAAATGCAGAGTGGTTCAAAGCTCAACCCAGAGAGACTGTTTGAATTTGTATCTTCCTTTAATTCTGTGCTGATCACTACAGCTGGACAGAACAACCAAACAGAGCTTGCCCTGACTTCTTTGTGCTCCAGTATCTGTGCATTCCAGCCCTATTTCTCTCACCTATTTTGTAATGAAGGCTGAAATCTGGGAAGGCACAGAGCACCCTTGGCTCCTATTGACTTCAGTGGAACCTGGTGGGCATTCACACCCACCTCATTTGTGTTCTGTTTTCAGATCTTCAGGGAAAGGCCATGTTTTCTGCTACTTGCTTGTCAAGAACCTTTAGCATCACAAATACCATGAACGGAAATTGTCCTAACTGCTGTCCACCTTCTCTCACATGCCAAGGTTTTGGCTCTGTACCACCATATGTCTCATGAGTAGCACAGTCATAAAATTAGACATTGTGTCTATGAGGTTCATAGAGCAGAGCTGGGCATTGGCTTTACCTCGCAAATCCCATGCAGACAAAAGTAGTATTAGCCAGGTGGACATACAAGCAGAATATGACCAGTGGGACACACAATCAAGCCGTAAAGGAATGGAAGGGTCCTTCAAGATACTCTCCAAACATTTCCAAACTGTTGCTTAGAAGCAGCAGAGCCTCAAGGCTTTAGACCATGCTACAAAGCAAAGGGGAGGGAATCAGGCGTATCACCTGCTACTTTCTCATGTTATGCAGCAGACAATCCTTTATGTTGTTCTGGGAATCCTCTTCCAAATGGGGGCTGGAAGGGGTTCGTATTTCTGAGGGTGCGTACTGTGATGCCCTGTATGCAGGTATCTGTCATTTCCTCATTACAGATTTTACACAAAGGTTCAAAAAGATCTAAGCGGACTACTCTCTTCCCCTTTTTGTTTGCTCCTACTCTAATTATCTTTGTTTCATAATTGTCCTCACTGACAGAATAAAAAAAGGTTGATAACTGCCAGTCCCACATTAAGCCATAAAAAAGCCAGGAGGAAGCAGAATTCCATCCAGTTGCAACAGCATCTACAAATCTTTGTAGCAATAGCAGAATATTTTGTTATGTAGCACGGATATTATTTGTCCTTTTCAAACAAAAAACCAAAAAGCTCTTTCCACTTGCTTGCCATATTGCTGTGCCTCTTCCTCCTGAAAACACAGATGTTCTTACCCCACCAGTAAATGGAAAAGGGGAAGCAAGACATAAATATGTATAATAAAATCAGAAACAGTCAGATTTCCAAGACTAAGCTATAGGCCATATTTCCTCTTGCTGTGACTAAGGAAACTTCGGCTTGATAGTCCCATGCACAGAGTGCCAATTATTCCAAGTATCTAAGATAAAGGCTGCAACTTTATTGAGGTTTTTCTTTTCTACAGCTCTTCAAAAGGTCAAGATTATTCTGTATTATATCCCCTGCCAAAAAGCAGTGTAATTAAAATAGATGGACAGATTTTAATTTGTAGCAGGCTTCTATTCACAATGGATGTCTGTTTAGGGTACTTGTTTAAAATCTGGTAATGTTAAATTTGTAACAACAACAAAAAAATAATAGAGTTCTGTGTTTTCATATAATTAATTTATAGCAAATGTTTAAACAGAGATTCTGTTCATAGCATATCCAACTACAGTGTATATATCAAAACCAGAGACCAAATTTTCACATTACGGCCTTAAAAGCAAATACCAAGGATGTGGCTGTATGGGAACATTGAATATACTTCATTAAAGGAAATGCTGTAGAAATAAAAGTGGCATTGGCTTCCTGTAGGTTTGATGGTAGCATGCCAAATTGCCATATGGGAGACATTGGTTTGGGAGTAAGTATCATCCCTGCCTTCCAGGCTGCAATTTGGAAACAACATGGCATTGGGGTGAAGGGTGGAGGTACAGAGGAGGCAAGTCTGACCCTACTTAAGCCCCCAGCAAAACTGTCATTGACTTTTGAGCATCCTGGAAGAGCCCCCACAGAGAAGCTGTATTTAAACTTCAATTCAAGGGGCTGTGGCTGCATACACAGTGACTCCTCCTGGCACTGCCTGGGACAATTGTCTGTGCAGACCTGCATGTTCCTGCAGTACGAACCTGCAAATGAGCAGTGCGGTTAAATCAGCATCCAAAGTCTTCCAAAATTAAGTAAAAGCCAAAAGTACTCTTTCAAATATAGCACCCATGGATGCTACTGGGAAATAGTTCCAACAAAGCAGCACTCCAGAAAAGCAAAGCATATCAACTGATAAAACTTGCAGCGATACCTTATATCCGAGTGTGTCAAGTTCAGCTGACCAACATGAAGCAGTCTCTCACAGGACAGTGGGTGGTCTCGCATAAGTGAGTTTCCTGTGTGGATGAACAGACCTTGTCTGCAGACAGGTACTGAGCTACTTGTTGTCTCCATGTCCATCATGTTCTTCTTCTCAGAGATCAAGTTACAATGATTGTAGCCACCGTTCACTGTCAAAAAAAAAAAAAAAAAAAATTGTAAGCCTTTGACTAAGAACCCTCTACGCTGACTACTATTTTGCATACTTGTTTAGGATCTCCTTGCAAAAATTCTTGTAAATGACATGACAGTGGAAATGAAAGGTTTCACAAGGAAGCAAAAATTAATTGCAAAGGAGTTTGGATCTGTGAACTACAGTCAGTTTGTTCCCCATTTTAAGTTTTGTGGCTATTTTACACTTCATAATCTAACTGAAAAAAACTTAGTCTGACAGCTTCCTTTCCTTCTGTGTATTTTTACAGTAGAGTCTTGCCTGTGTTAGATTTCGGAGTGGGATGTTTCAGATCCTTTTATTTTCGTGGAGAGGAGCTCTCTGAAAACAGTGATGTTAAGTCAAGTTTTTCTTTGCAGGCAATTATCTCTGTCATTATAACTTTAGATGGGCATTTTTCTACTTTACTGTCAGGTCAATAGTGTGAAAAAATGTAACTAATTTTGTTTCAATGTATACATTTAACTGTATTTTCCAAGTACACTATTATTATAAATGCTAATAATAATACATTCTGCTCTGGTGAATATTACATTTTACCAGACATGAAAAAACAGACTAGAGCTATAGCAATATTCTTCAGAAATATATATGTAACCACAAATTATAATCTAGCTAAAAAGAGAGGACAAAGGGGGAACTGAGAATTTAGATTGCATTGGTCAAACACTAGGAATTCCATTTAATTTAAAGGATATTAATTGGGTTCTTTATCTCTAATGAACTAGACAAATGCTCATAGATAAGCCTGTGTAAAAGTATTTGTAAGAAATCCAACCTTCAGAGGATAGCTAAAAAAGTCACAATAGCCATTTACCATCATTTTCACTATTGTATGTGAATCATGCTTTAAAATACTAGTGGAAGGTGTCCCTGCCCATGGCAGGGAGATTGGAACTAGGTCTTTAAGGTCCCTTCCAACCAAACCATTCTATGATTCTATGGTCTCCTTCTAATCTGTTTTTTTCATGGAGACAAAATGTAATGGTGTCAGATACTAATGGCAAGCATATTTCTGTAGTTTTCATACACAGTCTAGAAAGTAACTCCTTCACCCTTGGACCCAGTGCTCATGGTGATGGGTACTACAGAGCTAGACTGCACTGTAGTTAGTCCCTTCCCTATGGAGGCACTGAGTGTTGCACATTGAGGCAGAAAACAAATTCTGCAGTCAAAGTGACAGAAAAGATAAAGCCTCTGCTCAGTTTCATGCAAATCACTGATTCTCGTAAGCATCAAGGTTTGTTCTTTACTAAGGTGTTACAAGGCATGATTCATCTCACCGTAGTTTTGCTGTCTCTGAGTTTTACCCAGACAACGCCTATGTCATTCAGCCATCCCAAAATTGGTGTCTAAGATGCGCTCATGCAACTTCAGGATATGCTTTCCTCTTCCCCTTGACTACAGAAGGGGCCTAAACAAGTAACTTAAACTGAGTATCTGACTTTTAGACATCTGCACTTGCTCTCAATCAATTAATCACCCAGTCTGTACTGAGCTTTACACCTATATAATAAAGGTATTAGGTATTTCACAGGTATAATATTACATAATTAAACACATATCACGGTATCTAGTTAATTATATTTTCATTATATCAGGGTAAGTAAAACTGTACTCATGAAGTTTTGCAATCATCACTGCAGTTTTGTTACATCCTTTATGAAGTTCCAATCAGAGATTGCGCTCATTTTAGTCAGTTACTGCTTCAGCACAGCTCCTCAGAGCAAAGGTACCCCTAACATACATGAACCCCCATTTCCTCTCATGGACAGCTGCTAATGCTTGTGGACTTGACAGTGTTAGGTTTACATTTGGACTCGATGATCTTAAGGTCTTTTCCAACCTACAGGATTCTACAATTCTAATCCTACAGCAAATGAAAGGCAAGTGGGAGAGTCTAAGCTGCTGTGGTCCTCTAATTACAGTCAATGAATGTTTTGAAAGCAATGAGAATCACGTTCAGGGTTTTGGTGAGTATAAATGAGAAGAAACAGGTGACTGGGGAAGGCAAAAAAACCCCTCTGGTAACTGGAGAATTTGTGAAAGGGATCACAACACAAAAGTCCATTCTCCTCCACTGGCTGGGCTCCATGGCACCATTGTAATAGGGCAGACCATGGCAGATGAAGACATGGTCCAGGCAAGCATCCAGACCCAGAGACAAGAGTGGGTACATGTGACACCCAAATTACAAGTTTCACGAGGCATTACTGTGACATTTCCAGAATAGAATTCCCTGTTTCCAGTGAAAAGTTTTCAGTGCTTACTGATACATTACATTTCTTGACCATTTATTTATTTCATTTTTATTTTTTTAAGAAGCCAGAATCTTTAAAATTGGAAAAACAATACCGGGTTTTTCCTACTCAGCTCCACCACAATACCAAGGCACGTGATAAGTCTTAGGAAGTGTAGGCCAGTATTATTTTATACAAACAAAAAGTCCACGTAAGATTTTTAGGAATGATACATGAGATTTTAAAGAGAAACCAATTTGTATTTAAACTATACAAAATGGGCTGTTAGCCTTCTTCATGGTAATTAATACATATGTTCCAGTTATTTCGGATTTATATTCAGAGACCTGAATTCACCAACACAATGTGATTGTTCTGAATGACTCTGAAGAGACTAAGAAGCTGTACAGAAATGTAGCATCTTTTGGCCTGCGCAGGGCAGTCAGTTGTATTTGGTGGTTTTGGACTGAGGCATTTAAGAAGATCACTTTGGATGCCTTTCAGCTTATAGTGGGTGTTTGTGACGAGTAGCTCTGCCCTGCTTGTAATCATGACATAAATTATCATTATGTCCTTTGGAGTCCACAGCTCCACCAGGCTTTATTCCATTCCTATTCTGGCTTCATTGCATCATAATTTAACTCACTTCAGGGGTAACATCTACCTTAGCAAGACTGTATAATCAGACTTGTGGTTGTTAATTTGGATAGATGAATCACATTTTAAGGGTATCTAAATACACTGTTGAACACTGGTGAAATAAGTTCTATACACTTTTAAAGGCCACATGACCAAGAGAAGTTGGTAAATTGGTCATACTTACAATACCCAATTCACAGTTCCTCACTTTTTCCATCAGCAATGTTACCTGGAATATATTCAAGATGTATCTTCCCTCCAAAATACTGTGGATTCTTTAAAAATGTTAAAGATTTATACTGGACTTATAATAAAACCACTTTCTTTCATTCCTCAAATGATACAAGTCTGAAATTCATTAGGGCTTTCTAAATACACATTTTATCCATTTTATCATATTATCAAAACATAGAAACTTGAAGCTTCCACCAAAGTTCAGCAATACCAACTGTAGCACACAATGATACCTATTTGTGTGAAGACAGAGATTTCCTAGAATAACATGAACACTATCCCTGTGCTGTCAAAAGTTATTATCTTCTCTTGTAGTTGTCAAATCAGAAAATATGTTTTCTCCCTACAAAGGAACAGAATGTTTATGCTAAATCCATGAAATTATGTGCTTCAGCCAATCCACCGTACATTTGCCTGCACAAAGTACCTTACAGATTTATTAACAAGAGCTAAAAATTTCTTGCACAACAGTGCTTTGAATGAAGTTGCATCTGCATCAAAGCCTTCGGAAAATGGGCCCACCGCATGGCAGCTGGAACAATGACGGACAGGGAACAACACCAACAGCTCACTTTTGCTCCCCCCACCCCCCAGCAACTAAAACAAGAACCAAGAGATTGTGTCTGAACACAGACAACCAGCCTGTATGGTCAACTGTTCAAGCACATGTGAAAGCAAATTCATTGCCTTTGAAAAAAAGGAAAAAAAGTCTGGTTTACACCAGTGTAACTGAGAACAGAATCTGGCCCTTTGACAACTGGCTGTTTCATACAATATTAATATCACTGGCTGGCATACACAAGATTTAAGCATTTTCCATGTCTGGAACTAGATCTCTTCTTTCACTGGTATCAAGGGGCTTTTAACCTACATACTGTAACTTACCAATAACAGATGAAAAGAGCGCATACTCCCTGCCTTATACCAGAGGGTTCACCCTGCTTTCAGTAGAACTATAGCTATTTCATAAACTCATATAAAAAACTAATCCTAATTTACAGAGAGTAAATCTAATAAAAGCAGAATGGTTTCCAGAAGGATCTCATGGAAGTGGAATCCATCAAGGTAACTTTTGTCTTTCTCTTATTCTGTCCTACAGTTTTGATTTATACCTTTAAATGTAAATGCTCGTGAAGGGAACGGAAGAGGTTGATACAGTAGTGTGCAAAGGCTGCAATCAGGCAATTCCTTCCATATGAGTAATCAAGTTAGCTCAATTTTGGATATCTTGCTTCTTTCATTCTGGGGTAACTGACTTTGGGGGAGTTTTTTCTTGATTTATGCCAGATTAAGTCATGTGAGAATTGGTCCCATTGATTGTGATGAGGCTACACACCTCTGGAAGGACAGCTCATACTGGTCAGGATCTGCAGAGTCAGCCCTACATTTCTGGCTAGGGGTAAATTCTCGTAGAGGAAAAGGGAACATCTCCTCACAGAAAGGTAAATCTATGTAACAATGAGATCAACATTTAAAACAACCCTACTAAAGGGCAATAGCTCTTGTTCTTCCCTGGGGAACATCTCATTTACCATTCAGGAAGGCTTCACTCTTACTGATAAAATTAGCTACTAAGGCTAAGAAGATAAGAGCAAGAACTTACCAAAAGGGTAATTCTTCAACAATAAACACATGTTGCAGTGCTTTGGAGTTTACCTAATTAAGGCCAATGAACAAATAACTGAAACAATGTATAATTGAAATGACTCACATTCGAAATAGAGATAGATTTGAAATATTTGCCTAACATACTTAGATATCCCCAGAGCATTGTGGGTTTTGCGGCGAAGACCAAACTAGGTCATTTGCTTTTTTTTTTTCCTTACTGCTTCATTCTCTTTAATTACTTCTTTTTTAAAAAAAATTTGCCATTCTTGGTTTTGCTTGGATGCAATGTCCAAAGTTTACCACGACAACACTGAGAAATGGAACGCAGTTACTGGCAGCTGGATGAGTCACGTGAGACGAGTGAAAGACCAAACAGTACCAGATTTTCTCAAACAAGTGAAAATCATCCACGCTGGAAGAAGCCATCAAAGCCCTCCACTGGGAGGAAAATATTAACTCAAAAGGTGCCAACACAGCAAAGCCATGTATCGTAGGGAAGGTACTGTACCCATACTCAGCAACTCATTCCACATAACTAGCACTGAATAACCTCCACTACTGTATGGCTGGAGTGACTGCCACAACTCCTATACAGTCAGTAATTTAAAAGCACCAAGAGAGATGCAGAGCACTATGCTGCCTGCTTGAAGGCTCTAATGAATGAACGGAATGCTTCAAAACACAGAAACTTCAAAATGATTCATGAACATAGAGCATTTTCAACAAAATCAACACTTTCCCAAAGCTTTTCATGCCCATCGTGCCATTCTGTATGGCGAATGGGAGGGCTTGTCTTAACCCTACAACACCAAGCCTGAGGAACAGAAAAGTAGCATAAAGGTTGGAAAACTGATTCTATAGTTATTCTTACACCTCCTACAAGGCAAGTCCTTCTCTGTGATTGTGGAGACAGATCTGCTATGCCTTGTGAAAAAACATGGTTTCTCCTTCAGTTTCAGTGAACCACTACTAGAAGGGATACGAGTTTGGGTCTAAATTTTTCTCCTATGGACACAGCTTAACTGAAGGAAAAACGCTTCAGAAGCAGGCTGGTGTGATTAGCCATGTATGACATTACAGCCTTAAGCAGACTTTACCCAGATGTAACGTTGTTATTTTCACTTAGATCTTCAAGCTCATAACAAGATATCCTAAACATGGACTTCCAGATCTTGGCCCGGAGACCCAAAAGAGAGGATGTTCAGATCTTTTCTTGACCTCATTGCAGTCATTTGCACCATCTGGTACACAACAAACCTCTAGACATTTGGGTTTCTCACCACTTGAAAGAGGAGAGGTCTGCACTTTAAGACATCTTTGCAATAATTGCTAATTCAGTAGAAGATTTCCAATAACATTTGACTATGAAAGATTACCTTTTTTAAATCACACAAACATGACATGGTCCCAGATTGTCTGACCATGACTCTTTATGTAGGTAAATGTATACTCTCACAAAGCTTTGAAAACTCTATCGTTCTATTACAAGCTAAGTTCTACTCTGTATTTTTGGAAGGTCTCTCTGTGTTTTGATTTCAGTATCAGTGATATCAATACTGTGCACCACTAGGTTTCTTTCCTGGGGTACAGAAGGCAGCAAGAAACCGCTTAGAGCTGAATAGCCCCAGAGCAGTGCATTAGGGTGCAGAATTCCTTCCTTGTTCTACTAATTATCTGAGTCTTCCGTGATGCACAGGTAGTAAATGCACAATCTGAATATCATGCTGCGGAAACAACTACACAGATAGTGACTATCAAAATCAAGGTTATATGGAAAAGTTACGAAAAATGTTCCAATATAATTATACAGTTCTTTAAGCCCATTGGGTAGCCCATGTTGACTTTCAGTATGACCATTTGTCACGCACAGCTCCTTTGGTTCTGGCAAAGGAAGGCAACAATTCTTTCCCCAAAGCATCAAGACAAGAGATCTCTGAGTCCCTTGTTGCTGTTTGCCCTTACCTGAGGACTGAAGGGGTTAACAATAACAGCACTAAATTTTCACTGCTGCATTCAAGAGATCCTATCTCAAAGATGAACAAAGCAGCTCACACCATACTCAGGGTTTACCCTAGATCTCTGTATCAGTTACAGCCTGTTCACATTTTAAGGCCTGTTTCATACAGCTGGTAGAGACTTGGCTTCATTTTTTTACAATTCTTGTACACTATCTTAATAAAAACACAGTAAGTGAGAGCCAAAAGATCCTTTATTACAGAGTAGACCACACTTTACAGTGAGAGCCAAGTGAAGATCCAAATTGTCCTACATTTGTGTATCAAAACAGAGGTGGCAGATCCTCTGCCTATTTGAAAATAGATACACATGATACAAATCTATAAAAGATTTGGGTTAAAACCAACAGCATTCAATAAGCTTAGAATAAAAAAGAAGGATCTCTTTCCTGCAAGTTTTATTAAGCCATGCTATAAAATCCTATAACAGAAATACTTATTTCTTTGCTTTCACATTGATGTATGAGTGAAGACAGAAGGGCTAAGAGAACTCTTGTAAACAAAAAACAACCCAGCTAGTGAAATAAACTGTCGAGTATCAATCTTAAGAACTTGTGAAAGATAAATATAACCCATGTGTGTCTTTCTAGTAAATTCTGGACCCTAAGTTCTCCTACATCTATATTTGTTATTTCATGTTCAATTTATTATTAAAACAAGTTACTTGGACTGCATTTTATTTCAGTTCTGTGGAATTTCTTTTTGTAGACTACACATAGTATCTTAAAAGAGTGAATCAGTAGGGCTGGCTTTACTGAATAAAGAAGCATTGTTGATTTTATATCAGTCTAATTTTAAAAAATTTGAAAACATTTTAGTAGTTTAGAGATCTGTAACCTTTTCACCTTCGAGCACATGGATAGATACAGCTCCCATATTTGACTTTTTCATGATATTTTAAAGGTAATCTTGGAGTCCAACAGGCAGGCGAAGAACACAGTAACAATACACTACATCTTTCACTGCTAAAATGGCTTGCAATGTTACGTAGTTTAGATTTCCAGCAGAGACCTTCACAACAGTTTTTGGAGTTAGTGAGTATGGCCAAGATTCGGGAAAATACACGCCACGTGCTCAGGTTCCAGTGACTTCACAGCCTTAGTTGATGTTCTGAGTTAGGCTTTAGATATGTGAGAATATAACCATTTTAGGCAATAGTGAATAGATTGTCAGAGAAGTAAAATAACAGCCTACTATCACAAGGAGTCTTTCACTACACTCAGGTTTGAAACTCAACATTCTTGGCTTCCTATTTGGATCTCAGACCTCTAAATTATGCCCCCAAACAGAGCTGAGAGCAGACTGAAAATGACCATTGCCCTCTTTTGTGGCAATCAAGACAAAACCTTTTGCAGCCTGATGAAACACAGGTCTTGTCATTGCATTCATTGTTACAGAGTCTTCTCAGCTTGGAATCACCTTTTGCCTGTTGCCAGGCAATCTGAAAAATATTGTTCTCAGCACATCTGGCCTTTTTTGTGGTCAGTTATCCTTCCTCACTGCTTGGATTTTAGTAACAGGGAAAAGACATTAAAATAAATGTTTTAGGAAAATATTAAGCTCAACAAACATTATTTTAATTAAAAGGAAATCCTAAAACCCTCTTAATGGGCACTTAGAGAATATAAGCTCAATGTAATGAAATTTGATGTATTTCTCTCTCTCTTTTTAAGAAGACTGTGTTTGGAATAGGTTTCACTCTCAGGATTTCTGATAGGTAGGATATAACATTATGATTCTCCTTGCCCTGCCAAACACAGGAGAATAGTGGTGCCTCTGCCACCTTATGAGTAAACATGTTCAAAGGAGACGCAAATACACTCATTGGCCCTGTTCTCCTTTCCCACTTCTCCATTCATCTCCATTTCCCTTTCATTTCTAAGCTCGGTTTGAAATTCTCTCTTCCACTGCCATCTTTAACCCTCTCCAACCTCTGCCTCACCTTCCAGTACATGCTCCAGGATGTGGCAATAGTCTTGCATCTGTGGCACTGTACAAAGCTGGCTCTACTAAATCCACTGTACTATTTAGATGCACAAGTTTTAACCCTAGTTGAAGCTGGCCACACTATCTGGGTAGCAGGCAACCGTATTTTTCAACGTGAGCAACACACATAACACACAGAAGCTGCTGTCAGCCTATCTAGTTTAAACTCCCTGCTTTCACATGAGATTGATCAACAACCGGTGCTCCCAGACACCAGCTGAACCAGGACAAATCAATCCGCACCCCCCATATAAACGCCATTGTGCCTATTGGTGTAAGGTATAAGACAACTCTACACCACTGAGGGTTATGTACACACTCACCTGCCCTTGTCCCCTTTGGTTTGTCTTTTTTGTTGCTCTAAATGGACAGCACCAGGGTTTTCACAGCAGCCTGTAGTTAGACGGGGCCTGTAGGTTAAAAGAACTCCAGAGTGACTCTTTCAAGACAGAAGTTCACACATTTTGTGATGAGGATACTTGAATTGTTCCTATTGTAAGCATGGTTTCATCATCGATTATAGGACTCCATTGAGAAGACAGGATCTTTCCATACATGCACAGTTTGAGAAAATCTATTCCTTTTCTTTTTTCCTCTAAGCCATTTAATTCACTAATAGCCAGAGCATGCCTACTATGAACTGCATGTGGGTTATTGCTTTCCCATTTACTTACTAAACCCTGAACTTTTAAACTCCCAGATCTCCACTCCCCTATATTTTACTTAGTCCATTTAGTCTCTCTTTTCCATGGAAGTTCTAGCCAGCAGACCATGTAAAGACTCCACAGGGGTATATGCTCTCCCAAACATTTGAAACACAAGGATGTGCAGGGAATGAAAACTGGGGTTTTGCCATATGGCACCTTGCATGTGTCTTGTGTAAACATGTATGTCTCTATGTCCCAAGAAGGAATTTTATATCTGCTTGGCTCAGCAGTACACTATATACATTAAAAAGGAAAAAACCCACCACCCAACAGAGAACAACAAAAATTATTTCCATCAAGATGTTAGGTTCAAAGATTTAGAGTCCTGGAAGCATCACCAAGTCCATAAAAGCCACAGAAGCTAACTGCTAAGCCAGAATCACTGTAGATCACACAGGGTTATGCAGAAACAGTAAATTTTCAACAAAGGGGGAAGCTGGTAACTAAAAAGCATTTTGTTCTTTTCAATGCAAGCTAGACAGAGGAAAAGGTCTGGTGGGATGCGGATGCACACCATCTAGTCTCAAGGACCTAATTCTGATGCATATATTTGGAAACCAGTCTACTCATAGTCAAAGGAGACAGAAAATTACTCATAATAGGAATCAATATGCACTGGGAGTCTAGAAAGAACTTTCCATGTTGCTATGTGATGGGAATGCTCCAACATGTAAAGGGAAGAGAACAGAGGGGAGCTAGTAAACCTGCACTGCAGATCAGCTTCCAGCTATGGGTTGTCTTCCATTTGCTGGCCCTCCCAAAAGTGCAAATTAAACTCCTTTCCTGTGAGAGGCTTCATGAGTCTCTCCTCTCTACTGATACCTTCGCTCCAAGCTGACTTGTTGTAGGAGCTTCTTCCAGACATTTTTTCCTGGTTCTTTATGTATCAAAGTGATGAAAAACTACAGTGAAAAGGCATTTGATTGCCGAAGACTACACATTCTCCTAATGCAACTTGCATTGGTTTCTCCGTTCTCTTATTAAAAAACAGACATCTTCACATACACGACCTCCATCTAGACTCATTGCAGATTGTTCACACTTATCAAGTAACCTACATCCCTTGTCAACATCTTTGTGCTCTTGCATAAAATATTTTTTCACAATGAAAACTCAAATTGCTACTACAAACAAGCAACCATTTCACCTACACAGTCTCCTTGATCCTTTAACACCTGATAACCTAAGACAGTAATGACTTCTTTGCAACTTAGAATTAACACTGCCAGAAAGAAAATTCAAGACAAACAAACAGTTTCCCCAATATATGCTGAAAAGAGCAACAGCCTATCCCTGCTACTTTTCATCTGCTGTTTTCATTGTTTGAAATTTCTGCCAGGATTTTGGCATTATTTCAAAGCTTGGTTTGAAATATATTTAACATTAAGTGATTTGCAATGTCATTTTCTATTTTACCAGAACTATGCTTGGGACTAATTCTATTTAAGTAGAATTTAGCCTTCTGCACTCACTGCCAGTGAACAGGCCTCTTGCAGACTCTCCACAACAGAGTGCACTTTTCCCTAACTTTACATAAGTCTGAGAATAGCAGTTATCTATAACTGCAATCTTAGAATTGTAGACATATGCAGTGCATGTTAAACATACACCTCAATGTTATCACCAGTAAGAACAGTCTTCTGAAAGACAGTGTCAAACATATGAATTACTGGTGCAATAAATATCTATATGCCATGTAACACAGTAAGAACAACTCTCCTCTATGACTTAAATATAACTAGTTCAGGTGTCTGTTCAAAATGTGGCAGCTTCAGACAACGGGGAGGACTGAACATCTTGACTGTATCAATCTCTTCAGAAAGTCAGATTCTGGTGATAACCATGCCACCCTCACCATTACCTGTTCTGCTGTGGGGTTATTTTTTAGCAGACTGCAGAACAGGATAAGAATGAGGCTATTGTGGAATCTGCTGTGAAGCGGTAAAGGCACAAGGAAAAAGAAAAACAGAGATAGGATGATGCAGAAAGATTAAAGAGTACAAGGGCTGCTACAAAAAGGGAAAATGTTCTCACTGAATGGTGCTGGCTTATACGAACACTGAATAAACAACAATTACAAGTTTAGCTCCCGCTAACAGCCCTCTGTGAATCTTCCAGTGATGACAGTAGGCAGTTGCTATGGATTAGGAGGTATATGGAATACTCTCTACTTCTATTTAGCATTGCTTCCTTCTACATCCTTCTGTAAACTGGGTCTGCAGTTTCCACACAAGTCCTGAGAATAAGGTATCTCAGTTACTACAGGAAGCTGGATATTCCAGTGAAGAAAGAGATACCTAAGTGTCACTCTAGTCATGAGAAGCCCTTTACTCTGATACACCGATGACGCAATCACAGGGAACAGGGCTGAAAGAGTCTTCAGCAGGTGATTTACTCTATCCTGTGTCCCTACAGCGTAATCCAACCTCACAAACTTAAAGCGGTGTTTGGCCAATCTGTCCTTTACAGCCTCCAGCAACTCCCCAGCATTCTCAGCAACCTATTCAGTTCTTTCACTTGACTTAGAATTTTTTTCTTAATGTCTAACTTAAAACTCCCTTAGCCTAACTTAGTCTGTTACATGTTGTCAGGTCCAAAGCAGACATGGAGAAGAGTCTGTTCTCTTGCCCTCCATAGCAACGTTTTACATCTTTGAAGGCTGTCTCCACTCAGTCTTCTCTTGCCAGTGTTACACAGCCCTCATTATTTCCATTTTTTTCTCATAAATCATGTTTTCCAGAGCTCTGATCTCTTCCCTCTGAACTGTCTCCATCAGACCTTTTTCTGTACTTTATACTACCTTTTTTTTCCCCTCTACATTTTACACTATCAGATCCTATTCTTTGCAGATGGTAGCAGGTACACGCTTCCGTCATTGTAAGCCAGCAAGGAAGCAGCACAATGGTAGTCAGGTCAGATCCAGCAGTTAAATCTCATCTGGATTATTTTATCTTTTTTCTTGGATAAGACACAGAATAATGAGGTTAATGAACCTCTAGTATGACCCAGTTTTCCTGTTGGTTCTTCCTGTTGCATTAAACTGCCCTCTGAAAAATGCCTCAAAATTTCAGCATAGAATTTACCAAATGGATCCATGCAGAGGTAAAGGTTGCCTCTACCAAGGTCCCATCCACTCCATAATTCAACTTCACAGCATAAAACACTAAACAAAAACTCTCAGGGAAGTGCACATACTTACTGGAATCCGGACAGTGTGCGTTATGGCATTCTCCAAAGTCTAATTAGGGCTGACTCTTCAGATTTAAAGCACTTTTTCTACTGCCCATCCCTGCCATCAAGAATACACAAAGGGCACAAAATTGTTCTAACATGCTGATCTAATTGATCCAGTTAAATTGAGAATAATTCATTAATCATGCTGTCTCCAGGTCCAGTTGTGTTCTTGTCTTGTTGCCAATCAGGAGTCACTGCCATAGGCAGTGAAATAACAGTACTAAAAAACTCAAAGGTGCAAGATCTGACTTATGAAGTCTTCTAGAACTGAGTATCTAAAGACGCACACTGGAGGGACAAATTCTAACATCTCCATTTTAATAAAAGCTTCCAGTGTTCAATTAGAGATAAAAATACTGCAGCCAGCAACTCAGTAAGTATTGTTGACTAACCAAACTGAGCAGAGAGCCACAGACAGAATGATCTTCTTCTACTCAGACTAGATTTGAGGGTCTCGGACTGAGAAAAGTCTAGCTTGTTACAACTCTGGGCAGACATCCCATTCCTTTCCTCTTTCCCGTCACCTTGGCATACTGCTAACCTTGATAATGAGGGATGAGGATTTATATCTGGGATATGCATTTTTATGTGAACTTAGTGCCAGAAAAAAATGCCAGGTTAAGAGCTGTGGAGATGGAAATGTTCCCACAGCAGGTACATTGTGGTCAAAAGGTGTCCAAGGTTCCCTAAATATCAGGACTAACGAGCCCGAAACGTGCCCTGTAAGAACTACTTCTAAGTGGGAAACAGAGATGTATGGTGAAGTGACAGAGATTGTGAATAGCAGGCATAGCACAGGAATAGAGAGCAACTTTCAAAGACCACACGGTTTACAGGCTGAACCCAGAAAGAATGCTAGTGTGCTTGGTGCATTGTATTTCCTGTGGGATGTCTGCATCGAGTTTAACCACACGCTGTTGGATCTAGAGTGTATCTTTTAGAAAGACATCAAATCTCAAAGTGGAATCTTTAAATGATGGAGAATTGCTTCTGTGGCAGTTTGTTCCACGGTTCTCAGCATGAATTTTATATAGTTTGAACTTGTTTGACTTCAGTTCCCAGGCACCGGGTCTCATTATGCCTTTGTGTGCTAGACTAAAACACAAGACGTACCTGGTACTTTCTCCCTTGGTAGATAACTTTAGACTTTGTTCCTACCTTTTCTTCAGTGACTAACTGGCTGCCTTCTTCATTTTCTCATGGTATAGTATATTCTCCAGATCATGAATTATTTGTGTGAATCTTCTCTTAAATGCAGCCGGTTTTTCCAAGGAATCTTGTTAAATTGTCAACACTAGAACATTACAGTACTAGAATCATTAATAACGTAAGACAGCAGTGTTGTTTTGCTGCTTCTGCCTGATATGTGCCTAAACACAGCTCTCTGAAAATTTTTATTATTATTATTCTGCTGTAGCATCGGAATAGAAACTATTGTTCAGCCAGCAAATCCTTAATGTTTTACCTGAGGCTGCCTGGCTGGGTCCTTTAACGCTCTCAGAGTTTGGAGGAAGGGAAAAGGATGGTTATTCTGGTTTTGTGTGTGCGTGACTTTAATACAAGTCTCTGCTAAGAAACAGAATAAAGTCACCAAATTATACTACTGTGCCTCCAAACTTAATGACCCAGAATGAGTTCTCCTGTCGATGGGCCTAACTCAATAGGCACCACTGAAAACAATGGAGTCCCCCAGTGTGTGACCAAAAAAGAAATAACAACTTTTTAAGGAATGCAACTGCAGAAGCTCAGTAACCACTTATGAAACTGAGGGGAGAAAACCAGCCATTTGAATTTTTTGTTTACAGGCAAAAAAGGCTCCAGCAATAGAGTCAGTGAGTGTGAGATTTCTGTTGTTTTAATTAAGCCTTTCTTAGGTTTGCCTTGTTTGGTTTAGCGTAAGTTCTGCAGAATACATCTAAACACTATGGCTGGTTTGCAAAAGACAGCAGAGAGGGAATAACTGAAGGCATTTAAAAAATAAAGGAGCTGGAAGCTGAATATGTGTGTCATCCGAGCCTCACGCTAAGCCATGGCCTTTTACAGCTAAAATGATTGCCGACAGAGCAGAGTACAGCTCAGAAAAATCTGTATTTACCTGGCAGAAATCCATATGATCCTGAGCACGCTGACTAAGAAATTAGCTGAGAGGAAGGGGGAGGAAGGCAACCTCTAGAAGTTCCCAAAAAGAGAAAACCAAGGAATTTTTCTTTCTCATTGTCATAGCCCTCATTTGCACGGATCCTGGCAGTCAGCAAGAGGGAAAAGATGAGCGCAGCGCAGCTCCAAAATCACTGCTTGTGATACAACAGAAGCAAGTATCATGCATTATTTGCACTGTAACTCATTAGCAGTAGTTTTCCAAAGAGCAAAGCAAGGAAAGAAGGGACTACCAACAGCAAAGTTAGGCCACCTCAGAGCATGCTGCAGGGATCTCTAAGCTGGTGTGACTTGAACTACCAAGTTCTTACGCTGCAGGGTAACACCTGGGGGGGATTCCTACCACCCAGTAACAAAACCTGTCTTCAGAGGCCATATTAGCCTAGGTCTAGGGCTAGGCTGGCAAAACTGCTCAGAGCCTGGTTCGAAGGCAGGCCCAGGCGTCAAGTGCTGTGCTGTCAGCCACATGCACTTACTCAGTGGATATGCTCAGAAAGCACTAAGCTCTACAGAAACACCAGCATGTGTACTACAGTGACTAGTCCCACACAAGCCAGAGCGGCTTCCCAAAGCTCAGGTCTACATCCCCTGTACATCAGTGCATTTTCCTCTTCTCAGTCAGTGTGGAAAAGCAAAGTATCTTGTTTCTGTGTAACTGAATCCCAGTCATGTATATACAGCTAATGACCGGTTACACCACACATAATGAAGAGTCATGTTTTGCTAACTGCATAGAAAATAAACAAGCTAAAAAAGAAAACAATTACTGGCTTTGGTAGGAATCTCTCTTGACCTTCTTTCTGGACTCGGACCCTCGATGCTCAGACTGCTATGCAGTATAGTCACTGTCGGGCACATGTACCGGCTGCTCCGGTTTTGCTTTCCCTTTAATGCCCATTCATATTTCCTAAGTTTCTTTGCTGCAGAACATCCATCCAGGAGAGGCCAGAGCATCAGAATTACCATGGTCTGCTCGGGATCATCCATGGCCTCTTTCCTCATGGCCACCTGACTGAGGTGAAGCCACCATGCCCAGCTTTTACTTCCCAGACACAGGTAGTGTTTGTCTAAAACACAGAGACATGCCATGGCAGAGCTGTGAGGGAACCTTGCACTCTCCTTCCCCTCAGCACTGGAGAGGGGACTCTTCTTTGTACCTACAGTGAGAACTGTACAGTTCTACAGCATGCCCTGTTATTTACTTATTAATATTGCCAAAGCACAAAGGATTATAATGTCGTTGCAGTTTATTCTGCACCGGAATGACCAAAAATATGATTCCTGCCTCAGAAAGTTCACAGCCTAAGAGACTGACAGATATGAGCAGCAGAACACAAAGGAATGATGAGCCAGTGTCACTCAGCACAGCGGCAGTGGCCCTAGGTTTCTACATCTTTTGTCTGCATCATGGGCCAAATACAGCATGTCAAACCTCTTGACATGCAGTGCAGACAACTGCGGTGCTGGGCTTAGGTCGTGGTAGTAAAGACCATCAGTTAATGGTTGGCGGCAGAGGAAGTGGGAGAAGGGTAGGACCA
>NW_009637582.1:29478-55175 GCF_000690535.1 Cariama cristata | reverse complement strand
AAAGAGCCGACACACACACATACCATGTTCTGCCCCTGCAACCCGTGCTCAGAGCCAAGGGAACCCCTCGCACTTTCACATCCGTACTTTTAGCAAAGAAGGAAAACAAGTCCCTCCTAAACATCCTATCATCTGGTGACCTGTGTCTCCCTCTGCTCTCCTATAGTCTAAGGCAAGCACTGTGTCACAGTAATGTCTCCAGAGGTGACAGCGTGGCCTGCACACCCCGTGTGTGTGGGCATTCGGGGTCCTCTCTGCTAGGGAAGCAGTAGCTAATCCAGTTGTTTCAGTCATGGTTGGACAGGGACATTTTACATGGAGGAGTGAAGATAGAAGGGGAAAAAAGAAAGGTAAAAAAAAAAAAGAGAGAGGAACTTACGCTGACAAGTGGCTGGTGGGGATAATGACCCCAGTCAGAGTCCTTGTGTTCTTATAAAAAACTCTTGACAAACCCCAGCATCTGGTAGTTCAGCTGCGGGTTTCCGCTGTTTATTTTTCTATTCCAGTGCTCTCATCCCTATGCACTGCCTGTGCCTGGCTCTGTTAAGCATTCCAAATGCTACAGAGCATAATTGAAAGAATAAAAACCCCAGGCTTAGCATCAGGCATGTGAAGAAAAAAAGGAAACTGCTTAAATCCTTCCTTACACTGATGAGAATGCAGGCAACGATCCCCCAAGGCCACGCCGGAAAGGTTTGAGGCGAATGCAAGCTAGGAGTGTCAACCCCAGCAGGCTTCTCTGAATTGGTGATTGCACACATGAACACCAGGTTATTCTGTTCTAATGAGTGGGAACCATGACCAACCCCTGTGATGCACAGGGAGAAGCAGTTACTCCAGTAAGCTGTCCGGAGGACGGATCCTGTTCACGTCCTCTTACTTCCAAAAAGCTTAGTCCTTCTCTGTATCTCTCCTCCCTCTTCACCTTCACACTGATAATCTCAATTACAAAACAAAACATAACCATCCTACCTCTTCCGACTATTGTCTACCTACCACCACTTAAAAATTCAGTCTCTGACATTGCTTCATGGGTAAGAAGTCATCAAAGGTAGCTCCATGAAGCTAAAAACCAGACTGCTGTACCTTCAGTCTGCTTCTTCCTTTCACTCTTACTTTGAATAGTCCCTGCCACGAGGTCTTCATAACATAGGCTTCATCTCCGACTTGGAACTCTCAGCCCTCACTTCACTTCCAGGACTTTCTGCAAAATATTCCTAAGGCAATGCCTTTCTGATCTACTCGCACTGATAGCACATCCATCCAGCTCCCCATTACCCTGTGTTTCTATTGCTAATACATCCTCTCGTGATCTTTACTCATGTAATATTCCCCTACTGATAATGATCCAGACTAGTGCAGGAAAAAACTAATACACATTAAAAACAGGGATGAAAAAAATGCAAGATGGTGAAAAGCTGTTCCCCTGATAAAAACAAGTCTATGCAGCTATGATTAAAAACCACAGACTACAGGGGAACCCCGAGCTGTATGTGTACTTGGCGAAGATTTCTCTCTTACAACTCTGGCAGAGCTACAACACTGTTGTAGGGTTCACTGCCTGGTACCTAGCTCCTTCTTGCTATACCACCCCTCGGCCTGCAATGCACTATTTTCCCCCTATTCCAACTCCACAGCTCAAGAGTCAGGAAAGGAGCAGGGTTCAGCGCCTGACAGGCAGAGTCTGGAGAGAAGCCCAGAGTTGAGGCTCCTCTCCTTTACGGCGAAGGGAGAGCAGAAAGAGTTTTATCAGCTCCAGAGCCGCAGCTCTCCTCCTGGAGAAGGCAGCCTACGCCCGGAGGTGTCTCTGCAAAGCCTGAGGGAGCTGTTACTGCTGCACGCTCAGGAATGCAGTCTCTGAAAGTCGTTTCTTAAAAAACCTTTTGAGAAATGGCCTGTCTTTCAGTTTGGGGAAACCATGTTCTGCATCTAATCAGCAGGCCACTGGAGCTGTTAACCGTAATGGGTGATAATCACAGAAGAATTTTATTCAGTGACAATTCATTTTCTGTAATTATTACTCTGTTCTTATAAAAGTTACCTAAATGCTGTGCTTAACAGCTACAACAAGAACATTCCCAATGCCAACTCTCAAATTGTTTTCACTTTTAGAGATGTGTAATATTGAAAGCAGATGTACCAAATTGAACCTTTTTTTCTGCAATGTACTGTAAATGTTTTTAAAATGTGACTCTGGTACAATGCATGTCAAACAGTCGAATTCAAGGTAAAAAGTGCTGCCAAAAGCAGAAGACAAATGAAGTTTAAAATCAGTCTTGACAGATTAAATGGAGACACTTTGAAGCCATAAATCAGATGGCCAGTCTCTAGGAAGTTAACAATGAATCTATCTTTTCTCTGTATTTATTATCCTAAAGATATACAGAAAAACAAGCCAACATCAAAAGCAAATTTGTACCTCAGTGTCTAAAATACTTCACCCGAGCGGCAGGAAAAGTATGAGCAAGTTCACCTCCCAATATTTGCTTGTTCTAAAGACAGATGAAAGACTAATATTTGTATGTAAGACATACAACTTCCCAGTGTTCAAAATCATTGTCTAAAATAAACATTTGACCCTAGTGCATTTTAAATAATGTGTGACTGCATTCACAAACCAGCAGATATCTGGATAATTTTTTTTTAACATTTGTTATGAACAAATCAGTGTCTGTTTCAAATTGGTGTTTTTTGGTAAAATTATGTTCCAGAGGAGAAACGATACTAGGAAACAAATTTTGCTGTAAAACCTTGTTCTACCTTCTGTGCAATCGGGTTGGTTATATTGGGTTAATTTCTTCACATATAAAATTACACATGCAAATAAAATCAAACCAAAACAAAGAAGGCAGAGCAAAATGTTTTCCAAGCTTTGCAATAGAGTGCTTACAGTGTTTATACAAATAGTAAAGTCTGGCTAAAACAAGCATCTGACAGCTCTGTGCTGCTTTCAGACACATGACTCCTATTTGCCATTTATTCCATGTCGACAGAACTGGGTGCCCAGGCAGAGCCCCAGTGAAATCCCTGGGGCAATGCATGAATGCCAAGTTTTGCTTGCAGGCATGCCATTGCTAGATCACATCTTCTGTGTTGTGCACTCTGTTCCATGCTCTCTCAACATGCTCCCACTGAGGCTGGACAAATCTAGATATAAACTCTCCTGGAGGAATTACTTACTACAGAATACATAATAAACAAAGGCCTAAGAAATTTGTGCACTAAAGCACAACTTTCACCTTCTGGCATTTTTTTGTATTACAAATTATAATCCACAATCTGCTGGCATGCATTCTGCTTGGACGTCAATGAACTCCCTACGGAGAGCAAGGTCTAGCCAAAATGGATTCCCCAACATTGGCTACTTTTAAGAATCGGATGGACAGAGTGCTAGGCCATCTTGTCTAGATCGTGCTTTTGCCAAGAAAGGTTGGACTAGTTGATCCTTGAGGTCCTTTCCAACCTAGCATTCTATGATTTTATGATTCAAAATGCAGCACCTGACAGTAGACTCAGCAAGGATTAAATGAGGAAGTCTCTGCAGGTTGCAGGAGAAATAGATGTCACAGCAGCCTCCTAAATTGTCAAATCAGGAGCGAAAAGACTGGATGTGCACATACATCTGTAAACATGTAAGTGCCAATACAAACATTAGCATTTGGGAACATTGGGTGGATTCAGGGCACTCTGTAGAGATCAATACCATTACAATAATCCAGACATATGGGGAAATAAAATTATCTTCAAATAAGTTTGATACTGATTCATGAAAATGGTTCTGCTATTTCTCTTAAACCACTATTCCAAATTTTAGTTCATCTGTGAAACAAAATCAGGAATAATCACTAAATGTCACCAGATTGTCTTTGAAATCACAGTTTTGAATTAAAACAGGCAAGATTTTCTTTCAGCTGCTTAAGATTGCAGCACCCTTCTTAAGTGATCTCGTACATTAGTTACTCTTACTTGATTTTTATAAACATGATCACAAACTGATTTCATAAAAGTGTATGCATGCAGCAGTCTGACTTCACCACCACAAAGCTGAAGGAACGGCCAAAACGCAACAGGATAGGCAGTTCTCCGAGGACTGCAGGGTGACACCCTGCCGTCACCCTGCCCTGGGCTCAGCCACATACCGCAGTGAAGAGCCTTTCACCAACATGTGGGTCTAAGAAACAGGCATCCTAGTAATCAGACTTTGCATCCTATGGAAAGTCATCTATAGCCAATATCTATTAAATGTAACTCTCTTTGCTTTGACCTTGACATAATACGATGTTGATTCTGCTCCCAGCATAGGGCACTCAACATCACTGATTACCTCAAATCAGTATGCACCATCACTGGCTCTGGTAATTACTGCCAAATTCTCCTAATCCAGAGATATTAGCATTTAAATGACAGATACTTGAGTTTTAATCCTATCACACACATCTCTATATAAGTAAAGTTCCTTTGGAATTCAACAAAATGCTGTGAGGCTTGTGAAAAGTCACTAGATAAATCATCTAGAAGAAGGGGGAAAATACACAACACAGAGACAAGCAGAACTTGTTTTCTTTGTAAAACAGCATTTTCCATAGTTTGTAGTACCACATTCTTCTGTTTTTTAGAATATTATATTTGAGTTAAAACTAGGATTTTAGTCAATGCAAGGTTTTCCTTTCAAGTTCTTATCATATAAAACAATTTATGTTATTTTATGGATCACTGAACTGCTGTTCACAAAACCAACCCTAAACAATATGCTATGCAAAATAAAGACAGAAATCAAAGCTACCCACTCATTGCAAGATTCTGTACCTTGCCTATAAGCAGTGCAAGCACACTGGAGCACAAGGCAGGCAGCAGGGCCCCATTTCATTAGTATCAAAATTAATCATTTTGCAACACTGAAACCTCCGCAATACTGTTGGTTTAAGCCATTTTATAGATACAGCAGTCAAAGGCAAAACTGGGAACAAGAAGTGTTCCTTCTGTAAACACTGTTGCTTAGAAACCCTGTATTTTTAATAACCTAGAACTCTAAATTCAGCATGGCCTGTCAGTATGGGATTTCAGCACAAGACACGAAGGTATTTTGAGGCCAGTTTCCTAATTTGCACTGTACCATATACAGAGTTGTTCTTCATAGCAATACAGTGACATGATCAATTGGGATAAGGAGACAGGAAACTGAGTGTTTGTTCATTATTCATATTACCGTAGTGCCTGAAATCTCCAGTCCTGAAGTAAATTTCCTTTTGCTAGTGATGTACAAATACAAAACAAGACAGATAAGCCTTGCCCCCAGACAACTGAAATGTACAGGAGACCAAAAGATAGAAAGGGACAATGCATTTGAAAAATAACATATTCTACGCAAAAGTTAAAAGATAACATAAGCAATAAAACAAAAATTAAATGCAGTTATTTGGTTTTGCTAGAATAAACATGGTATATTTGATTGAAATACAACCTTTGTTCTTAGGAAAAAAAAAAACCACATAGATGGAGCTACTCTTTCTGCTAAGTAGTACCTGGGCAGCTTCCAGGATGCTGCTGAAGCACAGTCACATCTGTTCTTAGTATCTTCATTATGTTTCATTATCTCCACCCTGCTGTACTCCTTCCTTGCCTGTTAAAGTTTTAAAGTTACAAAGTTTTCTCATATTTAGAGAACCCTAGAAGAGCTGCTTCAGTTCAAGTTGTTAGGTTGTACTATGGGAAATGTGATTTTTATAAAATCAAACATGATTTCTCAGAGACATCTGTATTTTTTCAGATATGCAAACATCTGGGGATGAGATTTATATTGGTAATGAATTTTTATAAATGAGGAACACTGGACAAAGTTCCCTCTGAAATACAAGAATGTGTGACAGAATCAAGGACTAAATTCTGAGCTCTCCCAGACTTAATCATCCATGTTTTTATTAGAAACTAATTATGAAAAATAATTTAAAATACTCAGTGAACCAAATCCTGACCTTGCAGCCAAAACCTTCTTTGAAGTCTATGAACATTTACCTAAGAAACAACCAAATCAGAAAGAAGTATGGGTATTGGGATTTCACTCTTGAATTTTACCTTGATTCCACCTATTTTAATTGCCACTATTTTCCCTCCAGCACTTCCACCCATCACAGAACTTTGGTCACATCCCAGCAACATTACTTCACCTTCCTGTAATCTCTCT
The DNA here is from genome assembly GCF_000690535.1 of Cariama cristata. NCBI lineage: Eukaryota > Metazoa > Chordata > Aves > Cariamiformes > Cariamidae > Cariama > Cariama cristata. The sequence continues at coordinate 48,994 of NW_009637582.1, read as the reverse complement.
GTGCAGCTGGCCAACAGGTTGTGCTCGTGTAGAAATACACCATTCCTAGCCCTAAAGGATGCGTTGTTCTTGCAAGGATAAGCCCAGCTCTACCTATAAATGTCCCTTCTCCTCCTAGTCCAAATGGATGGCAAGTCTTGCTGTCTTGCCAGGAAAACATTACGTCTAAAAGCTGACACTTACTATGACCCTGACCCTCTAAGGTATGTTACATCTTGTTCTCCAGCCATCAAGTTTTAACATCTATTGTGTAATTCCATAACAGTGATGCTTTCAGAAGATACCGAAGGCCACAGTTTTATTGCAAGGTGACGTACACTGAAATCAGTGATGGGGCCTCAGTTTAAACAAAGCAATACACTTTTACATATATTTTATAGGGTTTAGCAGAGGGGCTCTAACTTCCCATAAGTGGACAGTGCGCCACGGACATTTCTGAGCATTTCACTGCTTAAAGTCTCCTAATGATTCTCTACTGAAGCATTAATGTTTATTCAAACACAACTATGCAAAAAAATATGGAAGACAAAGTCTTTAATAATTATACAGCAAGAACAGTCATTATCAACATGGTGAGGGTTTTTTAATCTCTCCCTCTACTGTTGTAGTGCTTGAGGTTGCCCTTTTGATTCTTTAATAAGGATGCTGGAAGAAAAGTTTACAGTCAGTCAAGGAAGCCCTTAAACATTATCAGGCTGTTCTTCCAAGTAAGGTTAATTGATTTACCTGAATCAAATCTTTTCATTAAGATTACAGATTGGCTCAGTGATGAGAGTAAGGTTTGTATGACAATTGCCTTTTATGGAAAGCAAGTAGCAACAATGGACTCACAGATAAATGTATCAAAATGCAAAACAAAAAGAGTGCATCCTGCCAGAAATTACTTCTTTTTCCTTAGGTTTTCGTCTTGCCAACATTTTAGTAGCTCGGATAACTCTCAAGATTTATTTATTTTTTATTAACTCAGTTGAAGTTCAGCAGAGATCATGATTTTTTTAACACAGTCAATATTTTTTTGAAAAGATACTTTATGTGGAGAAAAAAGACTGCTAATTCCCCAAATGTTTTTTAAATCTTCAAAACCACTTATAATTCTTTGCCAAAGCCAATGGAGCCAGTATTTCCACGGATGCATCAGTGCTGTTGCCATACTAACTCATGCTTTGAACTTGACAAGTCTTGCAAGCAAATCAACATTGAAGTCAGGTTTTGGCGCAAAATGTCCATGAAAGCCTCGAGCACTACAGAAAGTGCTCCTGACACCTAGCAAGCTGCATGTTCCACTGCAATCAGTGCCTTTCGGGATGCTCCAGGATGGTATTAGTGTTACTAGCTGCTAGGATACCGATTCTTAATCTAAATAGCAAACAGAGGCCCTGCTTATACAAAGTAAGTGCACGTGCACACACAATTAAGTACTATTTTTGCAAATTAGCTTTTTAAGAACAGCTGCTAACTGCAATGCAGGAAGACTGAAGTCCTCTATAAGAATAAAAAAAAAAAACCCACACAACAAAAAAAAACACCTTATGATCAGTTTAACACATGTCAGATTACAGGAGTGAGAAACAGCCTCTGTATTGGCGGATTACATGCAACAGAACAGGAAAACCAAGAAGCAACACAGATTTTCCAAACTGCGGATTCTGTGAATGTAACTGTCCAGTATAACCTCCAGCTTACACGGATTCCAGCAACATGAAATAAACCTTATGAATTCCTTTAAGTTTTACTGGATCACCTCAATGCATCAAACACTAGTATGACCAGCTGACAAAAACGACTGATAGAACTGATATGCTTTCAGGGATTAATGGAACTAATCTTCCATATATTCCATATATTTTACTACTCTTTCAAAAATGACCCTTTAGTGCCTGAATCATTCACACCTTCCTATCAAGCTTAACACTTCCATCACAGCTGATGTCTTTTATTGTTGTTTTCTTAGGACACCTTAATTAGGGTAAGGTTAGGGCACTTTTAGGTTTTCCTCCAACAGTATATGATTTATCTTCCAAGACTGTGTTGCCTATGTCCACTTGAAGGCCTGGAAGGAAGGATGGTCCTTGGATTAAAGCAAAGACTGAAATATTGGAGCTGATAATTCACATTTTTGATCGCCCTCAGGCAAGTAATTGAATTCAGCCGGCACTTTACACCTTTCTGGTAAAATGGGAGTAACAGCACTTCCATATCTCATAGGGATACTAATAAAATAAATATATTAAAGGCTGAGATGCGCCCAAGTTCTACAGGATCATACAATCATCCTATATAGAGAAGTTACTGTCCAAGCTTTGCTGTCTGGCCACCCCCATTTCAATGCTTTATGTATTTGCTGGCAAGACCTGATATAAAGCCTCCACAAACAGCACCTTAAAATACAGGCAGAGAGCACACAGGGGATTGCATGATCTTTGTCAGGAAGAAGTCTGGATAATTCAAACAGGCTCCAGAATTGCATTCTACGTATATATTTTGGGATACTCACTGGAGCTAAGCCTGAACTCTGAACTTTTTAAGCCTCTGCTGTCACTGCCTGACAGGAGAAACCTGCATGGTAAATTTTAAAGCAGAGGGATGGATCTTCAGAAGCATCTCAGTGAATCATCTATGCAAGTGTCCCCCACAGACATGCCTCCTATCACAAATAAACTGATGCAAAGGCAAAAAAAAGGGAGAAAGTAAGCTCTTTCGAGTAGGTTTCTATACCTTTTACAATCTGTCTTAATTTTTGGCAAATTAGCTCAGACTGCACTGCCTGTGTGCTGCAAGGACCATTCCCCAACCGATCACCAATTAGTGAACGGACAGGTAGCCAGAGCCTTGCCGGAACACATTTCAGTGAGGTTTTCTAGGGCAAATAAATTGGATTTAGTGCTCAGAGGATAGAAAGATTAAGAAATGCTTTCTCGGAATTAGGGTTTTGATGGGGGAAAAATAATAGCTCAAGCCAAGGAGCAGTCAGAAATGGGGCACAGTCCAGTTAGCGCCAAGGCTCAATCAAATCTGAGATCTGGGCCTATGTGAAAGTCAAGCTTAAGACAATAATTTAACACAGTTTCTTGTACTGTCAGATTTCAGTCATTTCCCATCCACCTCCAGTTGTGGCCTAGTCAAATTTTCACGGTTGCATCCACAGGGAAAAACAATAGGAAGGGACAAAAGGAAGGGAAAGAAGAGGAGCCCTGGAGTCCCTGTCACCGCTTTCTCCCTCCCTTTCCCCAGCTTGTTCCCTGTTGGGTCATCCCAGCCCTCCCATCCCATCCCTTACACTCTATTTGCAAGACCTCCAGGCTTGTCATCACCAGGGAGGCAAACTAGCACATCCCTCCCTCCAGCCTGCCTTGAGAATACGGGATGTTTGTCATCTCCGTGCCCACCAAAATGACTGCTGCTAGCAGAGCCTCATAGGAAGCAGGAACAGCTGCAGGACATGTTCTGCTCTATGACTGTTCAAAGACTAAGAATATACCCAGGCCTGGGCCTCTAATCACAAACCTCCCATCAATCATTTACTGTTCTAGATTCTAGCTAAGAAGAAAGCTAAGCATCTCAGCCTCACTCAAACACAGTCTTTGACCAGGACTGAGTATAGAGATCTCCAAAACTGCTCACATTAGGGTAGGTGGGAAAAGAGCTTTCTCCAGGTATCTCCACTGGATTGATTTGTTAGTGCTCATGGAATAAAAACGGCTGAGAGAAAACACTTGCTTTAAAAGGAGGACTCCCCTCTTCCTGTCTCAGTTCCTTTCCTTCCACTTCATCCAGTTTAGAGGACTTGTGTGATTCTGGGATCAACACCGACTTTCAAGTCCTACATTCTTCTGGAGAGTGACCATAAGGAAATTAGCCAATTAAGTCAACAAAGCCCAAACCTAAGGGGGGCTTGCTAATTTTTTCTGTTCCTTTTTGAGCACTCAGGGAAGGAAAAGGAGGACAATTTTTCTGAGGGGAATGCTGTGGTTCCGGAGAGAGTGGAAATTAAATTTCCAAAATTTTATTCTTCCAGAAATCCTCTAAGGAAGGATATTTCTTTAATGGAGCAGCAAGAACATTTTTGAACTTCCAAGGAAAGTAACAGGGAGATACCAACATATTCTGAAGCCAGAAACAGATGAAGAAGATTCATTTGGTTTTGATTTCTTTGTGAACTGGGAAAAAAAATGCTACATTTAAAGTAAAAGGAAACCAAGAAACTCGGAGATCTAGAATTCTGCCACATAAATTTCTGCAGGGTGGCAAGTTACTACTTATCAACCACTTCATACTCTCTTGTACACGCACTTTCCTTAAGTGTAACCTAATTTAAGGTAGCTTTCCTTTAGACAAAGGGAGCTAAAGTACCTTTCATTGACAAGGAGGTGCTGCAGGATAAGAGTGTGTATATGGTTACTCACAACTGAGTAACTGATGCACAGTGATTTGTTACTCTCTAGTAATTTATCCTGATGCCAAAGCCCTGAGTCCCAGTGTCCCTATGAACTCCTCTGCTCCTACCCATGGGCTCTTTTAAAGAGCCGAAACATCAACACAATAGTAATCTGTCTCCTAGTAGAGTCAGAGACATTTATGTATCTCAGGAGCAATGACTGTACACATGGAAGGGATATTCTTGGAAAACCTGTAAAGTTTAGAAAAAATGTTGGGAAGGAAATATTGTCTGTCCAGCCATTTTCATGCCGTGCTGTGTGAATGACTGCCTGACCTGCCCAGGACGGTTCTGTTAATCCTGCTAGCTGATCAGAATACAGATCCCCATGACCGGTGCTGGTGCACAGCTTGTCCTCCACTTGTCCTTGACATGCACAGCACAGTCAAATTCTGCTGCAAGGAGATCAGGGGGCAGGTTCTCAGCTCATGCAAATCATTAAAACTCCCTTTACTTCAGTTAGTCTCTTTAGGGAATGAACTACAGTGATTTACACAAATGAGGGCCTAACTGTGTATGTTTAGGCAAACACTGTGTAGCCAAAGGGGCATGATTTGATCTGTTACATCCTTGATAGGGACTAAAGAGTGCTTTCAACCTAAAAGCAGACATCATCTTAGCTAAGCTAAATGGTCCATTCATGGGCTAAATGGATCCACCAAGTCTTTCTGCTTTTCAGAAAATTGTTTCAGTAGTTTTTCAGCCTCCAAGCACAGGGTGGGGAAGGAGACTGCATGAAACATATTTCCTGACATACCTTGCTCTACAGAAGCAGTGAGAGACTAATCAGAGAAGATTCTCTTTTGCTTCTTTAAATAATTGGATAAACAGAGAAGAGCAGACATGATGTTTGGCAAAGATGCATCTCTTAGAATATTGTACTTAAATGCTTAACAACTGTCACATGACAAAATCACGTACCTGCTTCACAATTCAGGAAAGGGAAATAAACAGTTATGCTGACTTGCTTTGCCTCTGCATCAAACGTCATGGTGTCTAGGCATTCAGACGGAGCCTGGACAATGAAAGGAAATAGCTACAGCGGCTGTTCTGGGAAGAATTGGCCTATCTGGATTTTGGCAAGGTATGATATGCTCCTTAACCATGGAAACCTGAAACTAGAAATGAGGAAATAATCTTTTCATAAGGAAAGTTTCTTATGCTTCTTAAGCTCCTTTGCTTAAAGGTTATATGCAGAACCATGAAGTTTCATATCCATCCCACAATTCACATTGGCTGGGAACTCGGCTCCATTTCTAATATTCACAAATAGATGCCACATCCATACAGTGAGAATAAGCACTGTGTGATCCCTGATTCCTGCAGACTTTGTCTTGGCCATGAAATGTGTGATGGTCTTCCTGGTATCACAGATGCCCTATCACCTCAGGGAGGAGAGAGGAAGGAAAGGAGAACAGATCCATTCATATTTGTTTTCAAATTATTGGGAAAATCAGATTTGAAATTTGGAAAAGAAAAACAGGGGGGAGGAGGAAACAAAACTGGTTTTGGGCTTCCTAATTCCTTTCCCACAAATTGACTCCAGTTCCTTCTGCAGAAACACTCAATTTTAGGACCAACAGGTAATTCTGCTTACACTTTCTATCTGCTTGTTGCATAGTCTCAAGTGACTCCTGACTGCTCAAGTTCTGTGATTTCACTGGAGTCTTCATTAGATACAGACTGAGGTGAAGGATCATATACAATCAATCGGCCAAAAACGACGTCCTGAATCAAATAAATCAACTGTTTTTTAAAGGCAAGGACAGGTTTGCTTGCCCAAGTTCAGACAGAAATATAAGCTCTTCACATTCCAGGACAGCCTCTCAGTATTTTCCATTTTCATTTACATACCTTATAAAAATAGCCAACGTTTCATGATATATACTCAGAGAAGTTAGTCCCTGAGGACAGATGCAATTTTTGTTTACACAGAAAACCTGTCATAGGCATTAGGGGATATATGAGCGTTACTGTTAGCTGTTTGAATTGTGTCCAAAGAAAAAAATTAACTTTGTAATTAAAAAAACAAATCCTGCCTGAGGCTAGGCAAGGAAACCAAACAACAGTGGAGTAGATGCTCTGTAGTGCGGAAAGAAGCATACTGTTTAGTGTGGCATCTGGCAGAGCCATGATAAGCACAAAATGGAGCTGCCTACAGAAAATGGCAAAGTAAAAAATAAAATCCAGGGAAAGCAGTAAAACACACAAAGAACAAAATGAGCCCTTAAACTCAGCGCAGTTGAAGTGCACCAGGAGCACCTTCAAACATTCGACCTTCACTGGAGAAGTCCCACAGAGACAAACTCACTCTGGAGCCCAAGTCAGTCTTCATATTTCTCCAGATAGTTCCATCACCAGCGTAACAGGATGGTGCTTTTCATCCTGCACAGTACCAACAACTCAGCACTTACTAATGACAACATGAAAGTTAGTCACAGTTTCTGGCAGACGGCATCAGTAAAGAGTCAATCGGTATTGCAGCTCCATTGGAGCAGGTGCTGTATAACACACTACGCAATCTAAGAGATAGAAAACAAAGAGCAGTCTGGAGATACAACACAAGCAAGTGTCCTGCCCTGCACTTCTGGAATCATTTTAATATAAATAAAAACAAGTTTAAGGAGTTCTTTATACCAGCAAAATGTTTCAAATGCATGGTAGCTTCTGGATCAACCTGAACCATGTAACCCAAGAAAACGCAACAGATTTTTCCTTCCCATTACGTAATCTATTTAGTATCTAAAGAATAGTCTCAATATGTCACTTACCAGATTCTCGTCTTCATTACAGGTCATAAAATCTGTCTCCCTGCAAGACGGGATTGCACCAACCAAAATACTTTCTTAAGCAAAATGTGACAGTACAAGCTCTTGAAATATGAAAAGCTATTCCAGCAGTATCTGCTAATGTACAGAAATGTTAGCTTTCTGCACTGCTTTATATGGAACTCCTTGACAGATCCTCTGTAACTCAAAAACCAGAATAAAATAATTTATGTTCCTTGTGTATCTATTGGCAATAATACTTACACAATTTTAATGAATTTGCTGGTAAATCAATAGCTCTGTTTCTGTTCTGCATTACAAGTATTACTGCATGTCAAATAAATCACTGTAATGAAGTTTGATGAGCAAAGGGTTTGATGGTGGTGTTCCATAATTATAAACATCAGCAGTAAGACTTTTTCAAATCATGAAAGGAAAAGTGCTTTGATGATGGCAAGTAAATTCCCTGATTAAAATTACTTTAGACATTTCAGGCAATGGAAGTCTTCAAAACTGGCCCTGACCTTTGCTCCTCAAAATATCTCTCTTCATTAGTAAATTGCATCACATTTAATCATCAAATAATAAAAAGACACTGAACATCACAAAAGCCACAGTACACAGTTGATTTATTTATGCAAATTTTAGAGATGCAGTTGCTCACGCCATTTTGAAGGTATCCAACTTCTAAGAAAAGAAACAGCCCTATCAACCTGATGGAAGTATTTGTTGCCTTCATATGGAAAGAATCAAAAGACTGAAGAAATAAAGTATCAGCTGGAACTGACACCACATTATCGAGACTATAAAACATGATTTATTTTCAAGTTTCTCCTTGACACAAGCATTATAAATTTAAAAGTCTAGCTAACATTGGATCAGGTGCAAGACTCAACAGAAGTAAAAAATCACATTCACCACTTATACAGTATTCAATCAGATTCCTTCCATCTGCATATCAAACAAACCCCTGAATGTCTTACATGCATGAAGAAACCAACTGACCTAACTAAATAGCTCTTGCTGTGAACTTTAAATAATTTAGGTGTTCCCATCAAAGAACAATAGCAAACAAACCTGGACAGTAACATCAGAACAGATGTGCAAATTGACTGCTTGGAAATAAAGGCGGTTTAGGTCATTATCCAACAGAAAACAGAAAAAAGAAAAAAGGGCTTTTACAGGACAAATAATTTTATTTTTTGTCACTTCTTAACATCCTGAAATACTTCTATGTATTCTCAGTTATTACGTTTATTGTTCTTAGTTACAACAATAAAGTCCAACTACACACCAAAGACATTCTCCCAAACTCACGATAACATGAAACATTCCCACTGCTCCTCCCTCTCTATATTTGTCCATGCCTCTAACCTTGCAGAGCATAACTCTGAGGACACTTTGGAAATGGCATAGCAAAAAAAGCTGTTTTTTCCAACCTTTTCCCAAGACTGAACACGAGATTTCAAGGATCTGACAAACTGCATGTGCTGGGGAAGTAGTTGCCCTCTGCTGCATTAGCTCCACCAGCATCTATGAAGTCGCAAAGAATTAGGAGCAACAGAAACCTAATGCAAAGACCTGCATTCAGGAATGTCTTCTCCATCACCCTTCTGATCCAGAAAGGGAATACAGGAACTCAGCACTCATCTGGCTGTGTACCTTTCTTACAGGTCCCTCTGGGATCTGGGCAAGGACAAGAGCAAATCTCTCCTGAAAGCCCATTACACACACAGTGGTGACAGAGGAACGCTACATGAAGCAAAGCTTGAAAGAGAATGCAGCATTCTTGCTGAACAGTGAGAAAGAGGGCTTCGGCGATCTTTTTTACTAACCATAAGGTGAAGGGAAAAAACAACCTATGAGAGAATGCAGTTGCATATAAAGGACAATATCTATCCTCTATCAAACATGTGTACCCCTCTGATCTTCAGCTGTATTTCAAAGATGCAAAAAGGAATTAAACATTTATTCTGAGAGTTACTCCACGAGCTATATGTCTAGAAGGTTTCTTTCCAGAAGAGCTGCAAGTCCAGCCCACCACCAGCCTTAAGGACGGTGCTATAGCTGGAAAAGTGAAGGGACACATCCTTCATTCCTAAGCCCACTTCAGATGCCATTCTACACAGCAGATGTAACCCAACCACAACAAAACCAGAAGACATTTTCTAGCACAAAAGTCGGAACACATCAGCACAGAAGTCAGAGACATTCTTCTCACAGATGAAACGTCAACAACCTCATTTCAGAGGGCAAAATATACACCAAACTTGCAGCAGCCCTATCAAGACAATAAAGGATGTGATATATGATGGGTTTGTGGCATGAATTCCCTATCGCTGACTGCAGATATGATTCAAATAACCAAATAGAAAACAGCTCTTGTAAATGGGCCTAGATAGATGGAGAAAGGCAAATACTCAGGGATCAGCTGAGATGCTGGTACCTGAACGCACATCCCCGGGATGCTCAGTTAAATGAGGCAGAGGTTTTGCTGGAGACAAGACTGGCCCTGCAACTGGATGTAAAGGCATGGCAAGTGACTCATTCCAAATGGTGAGGGCAGCAGATTGGAAGGGATAAACAGAAAGCAGTCCGGTGCTTTGGCTGCCAGAAAACATTGGAAATATATTTTTAAATACCTTTAAGTTAAACTCAGCTCTTTTTTTCTCCAATCAGTAATACCAGTACAATGAGAAACAAACTAAACCAGCTGCCTATACTGCCACGTCCAAGACATTCTGCAGAGACCACATCAGAGAGCCGGCGGGCCAAATCCAGAGGTGAGTATAAGCAAGGCTACAGAAAAGCCATGGTGGTGTGACTTACGCCACCTCCAAGAGCCCTTGGCCTATATGTCATCTCCAGTCAGACCCCCTCCAGCCTGGCGTATGCTTATCTGTGGTTAACTCAGACATCCTCGTACTCCTCATACCCCACCTATGAATTTGGCTTTCTGCATATATATGCATGTGAAGGATGTCTGGGGGACCCCAAACTCTGGGATCCGACAAGAAAGCTGAATGTTAAGCATGCACTGAATCCTAGAGGAGGGGAAGAGCAACTAACTGGAATGTAAAGGGAAGTGCAACTCAAAGAAGGGAAGGGCCTACTTCAACGTACTTACAGCATAATATGACCGTTGTGTGTATAAATTATAGCAACCTATTGTAAATCATGCTAAAAGCACCTACATTACAGGGAGGTACTTGTGACATCTCACCTCAGGGTTAGTCCCAACTTCTGCCAAATAACAAGGAAATCTTAAAGTTTTCCTGAGCTGGTTCCATAGAACGTTTTAGTATCTAACCCAGTATCTAACGCAGCTGCTGCCTGGTGCAATTTCCCAGGGAGCAGGCGGGTAGCCAGACTCCATCTGTATCAAACCCAAACCTTTCCATTCACCTTCATGAAGTTGTGCAGTTCTAACTGAAACTCATCACAACCTCTTAAGCTTTACTTCCAACATCCAGAATAATTTTAAGTAGCACCCAAAAGTTAGCCAAATGAGCTAACATTTTCCTTTGAACCCGTGAGCCTTTAGAAAGGTTGGTAAATTTTTATACAGTATAGAAGCATGGTGCACTTGCTACTTAACAATCCAGTTCTGTGCTGGATCTGTCACCACTACAGTAAAATGTTTAAGTGTATAGTGTGCTTATAATAAATACTTTGCACAAAATTATTCATTCCACAGATGGGCAAAAGGGACGTTAATGCTTACTTTGTTTGCAGAATGCTATATAAACCCTGCTAGTTACAGGCAAGAATATGGAAGTCGTTTTGTTCTATTAAATAAAGGAAACAAGGTTCTCATTTTAAAATTAATTCAATGAAAACTATTAAGTAGCTGGCTGTGAATGCTTTGGGAATTTATATACACACACATACATACATTTTTACCTGATACTAATTTCCCTCCCCTGTTACCTCTTAAACAAAAACACTGTTAACCACATCGTTTCCAAGGAGCTCTGCATGGGAAAAGCTTGCAATTCAAGACAGCGTGGATACGTTCCCTACCCAAATACTGCAGCCCCACACCAGCAAGCACAAAGGGAGCATAAGCCAGAGGGTTTTCTCCCAACAGATGCAATTTGATCTCTCCCATCGTCATGCTGGTTTAATACTAATAGCTGAGGAGGAAGACCCACAGCCCTCTTGTCTCTTGGCAATATCAGCACCACTTGGGGAATTAGCCCAGAGCAGACTTTTAGCCAAAGCATGAGATCTAAGAGCCTGTCTGTCCTGGGTCTTTGCCTTGACTCCGGCTCCCCTTCACCGATTTCAGGACAACCGAGCTTTTGTCCAGAGCTGAGCAAGACGTAACGGCCCCATGCTTTCTGCAGCCTGTTGTGAGCTTACGATACAAACCTAAGCATTTTAACTGCTTTTTCTGGGAGGTTCGCAGCTTTCCAAGAGCAAAGGTGCTGGCTATGAAGTTATAATGTTCCTCTGTGAACACAGGCTTTCTCTTTTCATCCTCAACTGCTTCCTTAGTTTTTCTACTTAACACCAAGCAGGATGTGCAATAACATTATTCCTGAACATCCCTGTAGTGACTGTGTGAGGCCACAAATGATGGGTTGTGAATCCAACTCACAAGGAGCTTGAGGGTTTGGGGAGAAGAGAGCCTCAATTTAAATAAAACCAATTGTTTATCAAGAACCACAGAACAAAGCAATAGCCAAAAAAATTAGAAGACATTAATGCATACAATTAGGAAATGTCACTCATGTTTTTAAACACTTTCACAGAACTTGTATGTATCTATGTCTCTTTGAGCTTCCAACAACATATTTCTAATCTGTCACAGCACAAGTCAAACATCATAAAAGGCAGTAATAACATGGTCAAGTCAGAGATCCCTGCAGCGCTCACAGATACCCTACTGTGGAGCTTTTCACTCTCTTGAATGGTGCTTCCCATGTGTCCTCTACCTCTGAGGGCTGCATACTAACTTCATAGACAAATTCTGGCTTAAATTAAGATGGTTCTATCAGGATGAAACATGCATGTCTTTGAAAACTGTAAGGATAATATATAAAATCTTCTAGCTGGCATGTTTTTTTCTACAGCTTCACTGCTGATTTACACTATCTAATGATGTGTTTATTCCCTGGATTGTGTATAGTCCACAATGGTTTAAATTACTCATCTGCTTGCACTTAAGCATTTGGCCTCCACAAAAGACATGATAGGTACGTGCAATGCAAATGTACTTTCCAATAATCAGTGCCACCCAGGTCAAAATTTCAGCTGGGTAAACGTAGTTCAAGCACACAGATTTATGCCACCTTTCATAGAACCCTTTGGTGAGGACCTGTGGAAATCTCTAATAAGAATGTTAGTTTTTACCCTTGGTTTTATCTACAGGAGATTTTAGCATAGCAATCTCCAATGATGTATTCTGAAGCTCAGCCTACTAAACCACATGAATATCTTTAATGACAAAGCAGCAATCTCTCTACATAGTTACATTAAAAGAAGTGGGATATACATCAGACTGGCTTGAACAAATGCAACATTTGGATAACAGTGTAAAATTGTATTCCGCTCACCTGATCTCATCAGGGAGCTCATGCGTATTTCATGGGGACATCAACATCTGCAATTACAAGGTTTACAGTCGGAGATTAAGGCAAAGCTCCAGGTTATTTTGCTCTGTGCTGCTGGGGCACCTTTCCCTTGACACCGGAAACTTCTGCCTGGAGAATCCCCGAGAGTCATATATATATATATATATATATATGCACACTCCGACACAATACCTCAGCAGAGATTGTCTATATTCTCACAGAGATATAGCTCAGGATCCAAATGAAATTTAATTAGCACACCCAGGGAAGCTTCCCAGCAGCAATGATACACTTAGCACAATTACAACAAAACCCAAGCATCTGGAAGCTGGACTAGATCATTAAGGCCATTAGGCATCTTTCACTACCCATAGGGTAAGCATGCTGCTCTTATCAAAGCTAAAATCATACAGAATCTTAATGTGATGCTCTTTTTTCTAGAAGAACCACATGTATTGCCGGTCAGAATTAAACTTATGCAGAATAACCTAGAATCTCACCATAACATATTTCTTACTGTGGTAAGCCTGACAGATGCCCTTCAGCACCCAAGATGTATCAGTAGTTTAACTTCATGAAACAAAATGGCAGGGAGAAGCAAATAAAGGAGAAAGAACAAGAGAACTATTGTTAAGATCATTTAGCTATTCAGAGAAAGAAAAAGAAAATGCAAGCATGTTTTCTTAGGAAATAACAATAACAATTGTCTTTGTCAGCTAATTCCCTATTGGCTTTAATGGTCTCCAGTAGAGACTTAGATGAAGGGCATCGTGCAGATAAACTCAGTGAGGGCCTGGCTTGTGTTTGGGAAATCCAGCAGAAGGAAGGGAGGTAGTTGTTTGAGACAGAGGAAAATAACCTAATGTGTGAAGGCACAATAGAGGGGAACAAGGGGATAACAGGATTAATGATAAAGACAAATGGTCAGGGACAAAGCAAATTATCAACTTTCCTGAAGACAAAGCAAGAAGTACTATACCCAAAGCAGAGGAACATTGGAAGCAAACAGCAGGATTCATTCAGGACATGATGTGATCTAATCATTGGAAGGAAATGCTGAAGATTTATCCTAGCCATCATTTATCCACTGCCCCCAAAAAAATCACTAAAAAACCAAGGAGTTCCAGCTTTTCCTGACTACAACAGAACCTAGATTTGCCTCAGTATAATCATGGACAAAATCTGGACAGAGTGGACTGCATAAATGAAAAGGAGACAAGCTTGTCAGGGAGACAAGCTTGTCAGATGTGAAAACACTTTATTAGTAGACGCTCAAATGCAAAAGGGAAGGTAGGTGTCATCGCAGCTATCACGCACTAGAATTGTGCAAGACTGACATAAGAAAATAAAAGTATTGCTTTAGTGTGTATGCTTTGGAAATATTAAGGGACAAAACCCATGAAAATCTTCAATGCCGTTTTTAGAGCTGCTTTTCAGGGAGGAGCTGCCCTTTAAGTTTGAGTGACTAATGGCAATGAATGTAATCTGTTTTTTATTTGCAGTGCCAGGCTCATTTGGCTTGTGTAAAATGCAACCCTTTGTTTGGTAAACAAGCAAATTAAACTGGTGATCCAGAGAATCTTGGAAACTTTACTTAAATAAAGGAGCCTCTCTCTCTCAGAGTCATGGCTTAAAACCCATTGGAAGGTGTGTTTCCAGATGTTTATCATGGGTTTTGCTGTCAAGATCAAATAGGTAATCTTTGCTAATATAGTCACGCCATATTAAAAATAGAAGTAGTGAATAAACATCTATTTATTCATAAAGCAACAGTGGCCTCAGCTTCTTGGTCAAGCCAGAACAGTGCTGCCCAATGTATTATAAATGAGTTAAAATACAGTTACATCATTGGAAATAGCCTCAAAAAAGACAAGTATCTATGCCAATGTTATGATAGGAAGACTAACATGAAAAAATAAGGAAACAGAGCAAAAGGAAAGAAAAATATGCACAGCAAGAACTGGATAACCCCTCCAAAATCTCAGTAAGTTTTCTGAAATCTTAGGAAAGATGAGCTAAGACATATGCTGAACCTCGGGGTAATATTCCACGAGAGGTTCCTCCCAGGCAATTAATAGGTCCATGCCAGCAAGGGCTACACACTGGCATCCCAAAAGGCACAAGGCAGAACCACACGACATCAACCTGCTTCAGTTGAATTATGCCCATTTACTCACGCTGTCAGTCTGCCCATTACACAAGTGCAAATATTCCCCAGGATTCATGAGAAGCAGTAAGCTTCCCGTGTAACTGAGGCGTACACCATTTCTTGTTGATAAAGCTCTCTGTCCTAAAAGCACTCAGAGATGTAAATGGAAGTGCAGCTGCTCATGTCAGTAACAGCAAATTGCTTTGCTCCCACCAGATCTCAGCATCCCTGGGCAGAGCAGAGGTTGCAGTAACAAAGCCTGCTAGTTTTAAGTGTGTCCGCAGCTATTGCAAGGAGCCTCCTCATAGGCAGTGACTATTTCCAGACCATGGAAAATGCAATACTGAAAACAACACTGATTCTCATGCTCCAGTTTCTCTAAAAGATAAATGATGCAAAAATGTCACCCTCTAGCTCCCTGGGCAGAACTGTTGTTTAACGTCTTAGACTGGACTGCTTTCAGGAACGGACAGAATTTGGAAAATGCTTGCTACAGAACCCAAAAGCTAAACAATACTGAGACGCTCTGAGGATATCACTGGCCAAAATGCTTGTTTTTCCCCTTTCTGCAGAACTAAGGGAGCAGAAGCAGGATTCCCTCTGTTGCATTATCAACAGACCACTGTGTTGAACTCCAGGCAGTTGCATATATTTAAATGCACAATGTGTGTTTAAAGGAACTGGGGAAGATCTAATCTTGGCCCAGTGACACAGAAGATGAAATAACCCATTCTTAAAGACCAAGGTTAGTTTGAGAAACCAGCAGTGAGAAAACACATCTTTCTATCTACAAATGGAATAAACTGTTAAGCAACCAGAGACATGACAAATCTAGAAGCCCTTGCCATTATTTTCACAGGCCTACTTTTCACAGCAAGGCTGGAACTGACCCTGATTTATGCCCAAACAACACAGCCTGACAAACTGAAATATGCAAAATGAGATAAATTAAAGCAGGTTCCTTCTAAATTGGGACACCTCTTCCATCTCTAGCGAGTAACACAGTGGAGTACAAGCGTAAGTCCATTTTATCTATTATTTCTTGTTGTGAGGTTAAGCTCAAGACAGCAATAAACT
Source organism: Cariama cristata (assembly GCF_000690535.1). NCBI lineage: Eukaryota > Metazoa > Chordata > Aves > Cariamiformes > Cariamidae > Cariama > Cariama cristata. The sequence goes on along the minus strand of NW_009637582.1, from coordinate 32,986 downwards.
CGATTCTGAATTGTTTTGATTTTGTTGGTTTAAACTTGATCCTCAACATTTGGATTTTTTTTTTTATTTGATTATACACACTCTTCTCAGAAAGGAATACAGAGGGCTCTCTCCAGCTTTCAATTAGGATGATGAGATTACCTTGAATTTTGTAACACTGCAGCAATGCCGTAAAGTGAGGATGGAGTAGCCCCTTTGCCCCAACATCATCAGAGGTATGTGTGATTTCTAAGAATCTACATATGCTAATGCTCACTGTTTGCATAATAACTCGCAATGCAAAATCAGCAGCCAAAACACAAATTAGAGCTGGTGGTAAATTGACTCCTGATCTGCTTGGGACTGTGCAATGAGATCCCCCAGGAATTCGCTGTAGTATTTTGGCTGCTCAGTCTGTTGCCTGTGTACATGGTCACAAGCAGACAGTAAGAGCAACACCCTACTAATGAGCAAAATACGAAATATCATGATAGCTCAAGATAAAACTCTGCCACAAAGTCATGCACTCGTCGTTCTTTTTCCTTCCCAGACAAATCATCAGCTGTTAGGGGGAGGGGGGAATTTATACCTTTTTCATCTCCTGGATCTTCCCTAACCCAGCACATTGCCAACACCATGTTAACGGTTTTTGAATATGCCCCTGAAGAACAAAGATACTCCTTTTGCCAGATCCCAGTATTTACAAGCAAGCCCAAATCTGTGAGAAAATTCAATTGAACGCAGATGGCAGGAAATTCCTCTAAAATGACAGTGGCCAAATTCAAACCACAAGACATGAAAATAACCCAACGTACTAGACATGAAGAACATATCTTATAGATTTTTCCTCATGCGATTCACAATCTGTGATTGATTACTAGGAAGACAGACTGCAGATTTATTGGACTTCTGTAGAACAAGTATTCCATTTGCAACAATTAAATCTTATGTGGTTGAAAAATCAGTTGGAGGAACCAGTGGATGGCTCTGACACTGAGGAATGCATTTCTAGGTTGTCCATAAGACTGTAGCTTGTTTAATTTTGCACTGGACCCCACTGTGCACTGATTTGTTTAGTGTAATTAACAGGGCTGACTCAAAATTTTTGTCATTGTAACAGAAAACTAGACCTGAGAAATATTATTTGTACTGTTATTTCTTTTAATTTTTTCAATGACAGAACAGGTCAGTCTTTTTGTGATTTAACATTTAATTTAATCTCTATGTGCCCTTCAGCAAAAAAAAAAAAAAAGGTGCTATGTACATGGCAACATGCAAATGGAGCCTCGACAAACTACAATGATGCTTCCAACTCAGATGAGGAGAAAGCTGAAGCAGTCTCCACACCGAAGGACTGACTACATGTTGGTGGCTGGACTAAGCTAAATCCTGATTCACTGAAACATGAAGAATTTATACTTTGCTGTGCATCTGCTGTAAAACTCAAGTGGCAATCCAAGGACAGAAAGGCACAGTTTGGTATCAGACAAATCCCAACAACCTGCATCACAGGAAATGAAATAGCCATCTTCTTTCCTTTCACTCTGCCTCAAATCTAGGTGACCAGGGAATTCCGAAGGGCAGCATTCAGACATCACATTTCTGCTACCACTTCTGGTTTTGTTTTGTTCTAGCAAACTTTCAGGATTAATATGCTTTGTGTCAATATTCGTGTGAACTAATTGCCCTTCAGTTATGGGTATTCTGGTTAGCCAAGCAAGAGACACTGAGCAGCTTACCAACACTAGGAAATACAGGAAGACCTCGCTGAAGAGGGAGTGTGCAGAGTAGATCCTGTACACTAAAATATGATTGCATGGGATGTATGTGACCTTCTGGATAAATTCTAGTGCCAGGTAGTTCAGACACGCACAAAGGGCTTAACTGACCAATGCAATCATTTATCTGAAATGATCCATCCAGCTCTATTGTGCTTCCCTGAGCCCATGGAGTCCAATACAACTTTCCTGGTATTCTCTTAAACTGACAGCTTCTCTCTCTTCCTTCTTTATTCTCACGTGTAACTCCCCTTCCTTTCCACCAGTCTGCTGGCACGTCTCAGTTCAGAGTATTGAGGCAGACAAACTCCAAGTTTGGTCTGAATGTGGCAGCTTCTGGAGGGAACAGGAGTATAATGAGAAAAAAATAGCAAGTCACTCCCTCTCTCACAGAGCTGTAGCAAGCCATCTGGGCACTGCACAGCATCCCCTCTCCACAGAGCACTTCTGCCTCTCAGGAGCACCCTGCCTGGGATCTCTCAGTCACCAGCGCAGGCCTGCAGCTCCTTTTCCCAGGCAGCAGCAGCCTATGAGGCTCAGGTGTATTGTCTCCATTAGGCACTGCTCCTCTCACTGTCCCTAGTACAGTTTTTTTCTCATCACCTATAGAAATACAACTCCTTCCCCTCAATTCCTAATACATCCCTCCTGCTAAGACAAGATAGGGCAGCAGAGACTTCACGCTGGCCTTTGTGGCACGCTATGTCTGCTTTCTGGCTGCAGTGTGCGTTGTGCACACAGCAACAGACAGAAACTTGGCAGTCCCTTCGCTCACTGCACCGACCAGCAAAGCCCTCCCCGGCCTCTTCCACTGCATGGCCATTAGCTTTCATGGGAATTTTGCATGCGCCTTGAACAGAAAACAGAGATCCTTGCTGAGGCCTGCAAAGAATAGTCGCTTAATAGCACGCAAAACAAACACACACAACCTATTTTCAAATTAAATACCATCTCTTCTCACAGTCACTGGGAAACAGGTGGCAAAAGCAGTGGTTTGGACCCTGATCGGGAATTGGCAGACACTTCTCCAGGCAGAAAGAGATACACAGTGTGGATAATCCGTTATATACAATAACCTGGTGAAATGCTCAAACAAGAGCTGCCCAAATATGTTGTTAGGCACCACTGTCTATGCCATTTTTATGAGCAACAGTAACTTCTGTGCTGGGGCTAGGAATACCTCTTTTATTTGTCTCCAGGTACTTTTTAATATAGCTGTGAGAGCTTGGAAAAAAATCTGCCTTGCAGACAAGCAGACAAGCTTTCTCCCTCTCTGCCTTTATCCTCCCCCTTCTCCCTGCACTTTCCTTTTTAAAATAATTCTTCAAACTCAAAAGTCCAAGGAGATCTCCATGGCAAGAACACTGAAGACACAAAAGCAATTACAACTGAATCATGCAAATATAAACAAGTCTGATTCTGATCTTTCAGTGAATTTATATGGTTAGGAATACATCAAATTTATTGCAATTGTTACCAAAATGACACTGGAGAATGCAATATCCAAATTATAATTTCTGGGTTAGCTCTTGGAAAGATTATCAGGCAAATAACTATATTCCAGTGCTTTAAAACTGCACTCAAAAGGGCTGCCTGTATAAGAATGTGTTAATGAATCCCTTGCACTTGATATCTGAAGTGAACACTACCAAATCAGAGTGCTGATCTGGGAGTAAAAGTAATGCTATTTTGACTCATTCATTGTTACTGAGGCCAATGAAAACCCTCCCACTGAGCTAAATCAGACCCTT
>NW_009637582.1:6920-29450 GCF_000690535.1 Cariama cristata | reverse complement strand
GAAAGTTATCAGGAATGTGATATGATTAACATCTGCCTTTACCATCCATGAGAGAAAACTGGCTCTGTGCCTGACCCTATCCTTTAGGTGATACAATTTTTCAAAACTTTTTTTTTTTTAAATCCCATTGAATCCCATTGCCTGACCCTGAATTTCTCCCCCTTACCTCTGACCCTGTAAACTCATGTTCTAGCTGAACAGAACTGCCAAAAAAGCATCCAGTCTTGACTTCAGGAGGCCAAGAGCCTTCACTTGTTCCAGGGATTCTTCACATCTTTTATTAAGAATTTATGACTTTTTTCATTTTATTTGTCTGATCTCAGTTTCCAGACCCCAGTTTTCACTATGCTTTTCTCTGCTGCATTAAGAATCCCTTAATACATAGAGTTTTCTCGTCATCAAGTTACTTAACCTTTTTGATAGGCTACAGGCTAAAGCCCTCAAGTCCAGGAAGGTTTCTTCCTCTTTAATGCACTTCTCCAACTTGTCATCATTTCTACTGGGAGCAGCATAACACTATGCAACCCCTCACTGCATGTATTGCACCTGCTCCCCCCAAATGCAGAATCACCTAGAGAGTTCATGCTTTCTAGGACAAGGTGCGCCTCCTTCTGAACACACTGCCTGCCTGCCTCTCTTGCTTCCCCAGCAGTTTCAGGACCCAATACCAAGCTGTGCTAAAAATAATTTTTTCTCACTGGGTTTCAGCTTGTCAAGTGATTGACAGTCTACCTGTTACACTACTCTGCTGTCGTTGTTATTTGGCATTGGATCAACCTTCACATCATGCAGAAATTTCTATCAGCAATGGTTTAAAAGTTCTAGCCTCATGTACTAAAAAAAACCTAACCACTCCATATGCAAACCCACTGGATCCACCTACTTTCTACTTGCTACTGTCAGCTACTCTGAGCCAGTACTTAATCTGTTTAGTAAATGTTTCAGCAATATCACATAATGTGTGTTGGAGGTTTTTTGGGGTTTGATTGTTGAGGGTTTGGTTTTTTTTAAGAAAACCTCAATCCATTAACCTCATAACCTCATGGAAATCTGACGTCAGCTTTCTTGGACAAGATGCACTTCCTTACAGCCACGATAAACTAACTGTATGCCTATTCTTCAACACTTCATCAAACCATGACATTGCCAAATATGAAGTCCCACCAACTGGCCCGCCATCACCCTATTTGTTCAAATTTTATATTGGTCCAACACCCATTTCATGCAACCTTTTCACAGCGATGCTGTCAGTAAAAGGTTGAGGCATAAGGAAAAGAGCCGTGCTGCTGTGCTGTCTGCTTACTTCGCTGCGGAGCCATTCAGCAAATACCTGACTCTAGTGATGCAACATGTTAGCAGCAGTGCCCAACAGCAATCATGGAAGTCAAGGCTCCTTTGTGCCAGAAACAGGTCAGATATACCCACTGAATTTGTACATACTGATCAAACAGAAAAATAAGTGAAAGGGGGTGAGGAAGAGGAAAGGAAAACGAGTGGAGTGTGTGCCTTGCCCACAGTCAGTCAGTCAATAGCTGCTCTGTATCCAGGGAATACACTGCAGCAGCAGCTGGGGCTGTCAGAACCTATCACGGATGCTAAACACCTTGAGAAAGCTATCCTTTGGTGCTATTAGTGTAATTATTTTAACAAGATAAGGAGAGCTCTGAGAGACCCCCATTACCCTTTAATTTCTTCCTCTGAAGCACTGCTTCACAGTGAGCCTTGGAAGACTCTTCCTCCCATGTCTTCTCTCCTCTGCTCCGAGTTTAGGTTCTGTAGCAATCTTAATTCCTCCCAGCACTGCATCCGGAGACAGGATTCAGATATCTCACAGCTGTGTGCATCAATAGGATGAACTCACTGCAGACCTCTGGGGTCAGCCTGGGCTTCATTCAGACTTGTGCAGGAGTCAGCAAAGCCAATTGAGTCACATGCAATCTGCTTCCCACAGAGCCATCAGCTTTTGAGGATGAAGCAGCTGCCACTGCTGCAACACCATTTTGTGTCACACTTCTGATCCCATGTGACTCACCCCCACATTCCCCCATGCACCCAGCTATCTTACCCCTGCAATTTCTTTGTCCTGGTCTCTCTATCTCCTGGCCATGCTGAGGGCAGCACAAGATAGCTATGTGGCAACGGTTATCCAGTCACTCCTCTCCCACTGCTGAAGCAGAGAAAGTGCCAGGACAGCTCCTGTCTTCAGAGCGGACACCAGGAGAAGGAAGAGATCACTCCAGCTAGTCAGAGAAATAATAAGAAAGGGGAGGAAAGGCCTGGAAAGTTAAAAACTGATATTTGGTTTGGAAAAGCAGAGTTTCATTAATCTGGGGAGAAAGAATAGGAAGGTGGTTGGATGGAGGAAGGCAAGTGGACAGCAATGACCCCACAGAACACACTGCTATTTGTTGTTTAAAAAGGGAAGCATAGGTAAATGCATGGGATGAAATTAAGGACAGAACGCAGGAAAAAACAGCCTGATGAGGGAGACCTATTCAGCTACACAGACGTTTCTCCAGAAAATGCACTCCTTGGCTATATGGATAAATCACTAGTAAATCTGCAGTACAGAGAAACTCCACACTAGCAGGAGAAAGAGCATTTGGCCAAACAACTCTTCAGTCTTTGTTTCTTTCTTTGACAGAATTTAGCATAGAGCATATCGTACAACTTTGTATATAAGACACACCAAGAAAGGCCAAGAGATCTGTAGACTGATTCTCAGTGCCTCTGTTTCCCCACTTCCAAACAGTGATAAATTCATGCCACAAGGGTAATGTAAACTTTAAAAAGACCCAGGAGAAACTGTAAGAGAAGATGCTGTAAAAAGTATAGAATGCTGTTGTTAAAATGGGAGAAAATCTAGAGGAGAAAAGACAAGGAGTACCACCCAGGAGCAGAAAGAAAATGAAAGGAAGAGGACCTAAAAATCATATGACAAGCCCTACAAGAGCATTGCTGTGTTTGCAGGATTTTCTGAGTAAGCTCTTTAAGAGAAACACACTTACAGTAAGTAATATCTAACTCATGTGTTAATCACCCCTCTCCCCATTCCCTACTATTTGGTGGGGGCAGGGGAAAGGTATATAAATTCTGTACTGCTCTTAGCACAAATAACTCACTCAGAGCTGTGCTGGCTCAACATTCACAACACAAATAATTTCCAATAATGTTGCTCGTGGTGACAACTTCTCCTCCAGCATCTAGCTGGAAGCCCTGTTGGGCAGCTGTCCTACCAGGAAAGGTAAAGGTAAAATCATCCTCTACAGCCTACTGCTTGCCATCCTCTACACTCAGTATTTTTAATTTTTGTCAGGTTTTTTTCCTTCTCTTGCTTTGAGCTGCTTCCTGCCAGGTACTGTCAGTGCACCCATGGATCTTGGTAACCCTGGTAAACCCTCAGCTATTACTGGAACAAGAAAGGTACAAATATGTAATTTGATTGACCGCATAGGCAATACTCAAACACCTTCCATACCCAGGTGAACAGAGATGAAACAGTGCCTGTGCCCACAATGGGTAGGATCTCCAGAATCTCAAGCCTGGAGCCAAACGACACTTCCCCTGCATGAATTACAAACTGCTCTTTAGGGAAAACAAAGCAAAAAAAAAAAAAAAAACAAAAAAAAACAAAAAACCACACAACAAAAAAACCACCTCAAACCAGAGAGGCTGGAAACTTTTAACAAGTACTGATGATGCCTATCTATCAGAGGTAAAAAAAATTCAGGGGCAATTACAGATCCCTAGAGGGGAGCAGATAAAAATGAACAGGAAATAACCAAAGGAATTCCAAAATCCTGTAACTGGGAGCAAGATTTCTACAATGTGCTGTAAGAGGGCCAGCACGCATCAGCACAAACAGCATCGTTGCATGTAAACCCTCACACATTACTGATGATCTCCAGTAATTTAGGGCACATGCTGAAGCACTGAATAGTTAAGTGAGCTTGATCCACCAGCAAAAGAAGACAGCAGACGTTGGAAGTGCTGCCAAGGTAGGTGATGTTATGGAGCACGGTTTGCTTTTACTGAACAGTGAGTCACTTTCCCTGGGGTGACTGGGCAGGGTGGTATGTAGAGCCATGTGTTTCGATGACAATGCCTCTCTCTGTGCCTAACAGATCAACTGTTTGATGGGGCATTTGCTCAGCAGCTCCTGGAACAGTCTCAAGGTCATGAAAATTCTGCCTAGTCACACTGCAGTGCTGTTTCAGTCGTAATTCAAAAGCTAGATTCTCTCGAAGTACTCCTGACGCCATTCTCCTTTTCATGAGTAAACAACAAAGAAGTCATTTCAGTTTCTGTAAACATGTTTTTCTTCATGAGCTAGCCTGTTTGGTGTGCATTACATGCCGTGCTGGCACGGGCTGGGATGTCTTACAAAAACGCTTTCCACTAATACTGGAATCTTGCTACTCGGAGGGAATGCTGGGTTGCACAAGAGAGGCATCAAGAATCAGTTCTGCCTTTTCCCCCACAATTTCAGATACGAAGAATAGGTTTTATGTTAACTGCACATTCCATTTTTACAGAGCCCTTGGGTGTGAGTCAAAATTTCAAAACAACTTCTTTCTTCTCCATTTTTTCAGAGGAGGAGGAGAAAATGTTAATATTTAAATACAGCAAAATGAGTACTTACTAGGCTGAAGTAGAGAACACTAATTTGTTACACAAAGCAGCAGCCACGTGCTGTTCTCACTGTAACTGAAACTAGAATAAATACAGTGCGTTCCATGAGAGCGAATGAAAGGAGGTTTTCCACCTAAAATTTTATATAGGTAATAGACCAGTAGATGACTAGTGTGGGAACTTGAAAATAAGCAAAGCAGGAAAATCTTTTGTTATAGTCAGCACTGTAGCCAGTCTGTGAATCTTCCAAATGATGCCATTTCCCAAGATAAATGTAGTGTCTAACTCCTTGTCTGTCATTCCTCCCCCTGCGCTGTCATTCACACGCTTTGTACAGTTTCTTACTAAGTCAGCGAGGCTCTCCAAGACACTGTCTGCAGTAGCATACTGATCAAGAGGACATTTCAGAAAACTCAAGTATAGGAACTGTTGCCCTACTATGGGCAATGGATCACAGAAGAAAGCTGAAAGTCAGCAAGTTGAAAGTCCATTGAAAGTCAGTGAGATTTGTACTATTCCGTTTTAGAAAAATAATTTTTGAAGCCAGTTTTGATTCATGTGGACTTCCTCTGAGCCTTTATCAAGATTCTTCATGTCCATAACAACTCTGTATCTGTCCTTTTGTGCTGAAAAGTACCAGGCTGGCTCCATCCTCTTTTGAAAGCTAATCAAAACCTGTGGCTCAATTCACTACAGCCTATCCGAAACTTCACACTTAAATTCAGTCCTGCATTCATTCTATCTAATTTGGGAGGATCAGAGCCTTGCATGAGAGTCAGCAGAGACACACACGCAACTCCAGATCTTAGGTGGCTGAATCAACCTTTGGGAAGTATCTCTGTCTCTTCATTAACTCCAGAATAAGCCTACAGATTGGCCTCTCAGCGGAGATGGTTTTAATTTGAAAGTCTAAATTTAGCTGGGATGCCATTAGTAAGATGTCTTAGTCCAGAGGGATCTTATGGTTCATTTGATTCTTCAGCTGGAATAGATCCTGTATTTTTATCTCCAGAATCATGAGTTTGTTGGGGTTTTTTTAATTAATAAATACAGGCCACAGTTTTCAAATGCACATTTTGCAATCAGACACCTACAAGCATCTAAACGTAAAGAATTTTGCTTTTCAAGAAGCTGGCTTTTCATACAAGTACATGAATGAAGACAAAGAATGTAACTTCACTGCATTTTGGTTTGAAACTGCTAGCCCCAGCGTCATTTCTCACTGCTAAAAGTTGCTTGAGACAGGTGGGAGAGCAGGTGACCTGCTGTATGCCACAGAAGTGTCCTGTGCCTCAGCCGTAGCTACCAGCAGCCTGTACACAAATGCAGAGCAGTGCGACTGAGCTCAGCAAGTGAAAAATCCCTCTAGTGGGGTGACATTGCAATCGTGAACTGAGCACAAGACTCGACATGCTGGGGCCACATCACTGCAGAGGGTACATACAGCGCAGCCGCTTCCCAGCAACATGCACTCGCGCTCTGTGGCATCCCAGTCGAAGGTGTTGCTCTTCGCTTGTGTAACAAAACTGTAGGATCCAGCTCGTTTTCACAGTATAAATTCTTGCCTCTTCTTATTTGAAGACTTCACAATGCCTGATGGGACAAAATGTCAGCTCTTGAATAAAATGGATTTGACTTCTGTTTTGAAAGTGTTCTGAATTCAGAATCCAGGAAACAAAGACCCCTCCAAGCTAACTACAGAGAAGGTACAGAAAGGCAAGTTTTCTAACAAAGTCCTACCACAGGTAACAGCCCTTCTTCTTCTGCTCACATTGTCCTTATTATCCAAACTGTCATTGCACTGAGCCAAACTTCTATCAGCTTCAACAAGAGCAGGATCAAATCATTAGGTTACCACTGTACATGTATCTTATAACTGGATACAAGAGCTTTACAGCCCAAGGCATTTCACATTGCTCTGAGATGTCACAGGTATTGTAACTCAGCTCAGCTCCTCGTATCGCCTTTCCAGCAGTCACTATCTTATCTATTATCTTTGCTCTTTAGCCTTAAATGAAGTTAACTCCAGTTAGACTGCAGCATTTACTCCAAATCTGCTGAGCACATTCTTTGGGCCACCAGAGTGCTTCTATGCCAGATGCACAGTTCTGTGCACAGTAATGGGCTTCATGAATTACAAACCATTATGAAGGAGCAAAACAGCCTCTAAACTGCCCCTTGAAACAGTGAATGAAAACCCAGCAAAAGAAACATCCGCCCACTGGGCTCACGTCCATGCTGTGCTAGAACATCTCACCAAGATCAGCTTGGCACTGCATACAAGACCAGCTGTAAAATGCTGAAGGAGAAATCCTTGTTTAGAGTGCAATTAGAATGTGCTTTTCTTGCTTAAACAGATTGTGACGTGAAAACAAATATACACAGGAAAGCTCAGATTTACTGCTCTGTTGACTAGTCAGGTCTCCTATGGCTTGGATCATTCAGTGACAGCCCCTGCCCTCCCCCTAAACTCCTCTCTGTTCTCAGCATCAGTTTAAAGATGTGTATCACCCTGTTTCAAAACATCAGTATTTTCTCTCTTTTTGTCCTTTACCATGATGCAGCTCCCTCCTAGCAGTCTAACTTCTTTGCTTCCCAACCTGCACACCACTTCTATCTCCTCTCAGGAAGGCCACTGAATTCCCTTGAGGTAGATTATGTTAACCAGGAGACAAAGTCTTATGCATGGGACATGAATAACCCACAACAAAGGCCCCTGGGCATTTATGTACCCCTACAGAAGAATTACTGGTTCCTCTTTCAGTTGTTCAGAAAAAGGGCACCTCTGATTCTCCTGACATCGTGCCTACACACTAGACAATACGCGTACATAAACTCACACGCAGTGAGTCTGGTAGGTCCAGAGTGTGACAAGCCGACCATGTGTTCTGTAGTACTTCTCTGAGCGTGTCCTAGCCAACAGCATTCTAGAGAGCCTCATACAAGCCTCCCCCTCTTTCTACCTGGGCAAAATGTCCTGGAAAGGAACAGGGAAAAAGTGGGGATAAAAGCGTGATCTGGAGAAGCCTAGGAAGTAAAGTACCTGTACTGCCACAGCAATGGGACTGCACCACCACCAACACTGCCAAAGGCACCGCTTCTGAAGCAGAAAGGAAAGAGCTGCCCACTTTCCTTCTCTTCTCACCATCCGTAATGGGAAACACTTTGATGACTGGCCATTGATGTATGTCAGATCATTACATCTCAACCCACTTAATGTGTATAGCAAGCTACAGCCTCATCACGGCACAAGCACAAATACAGTGAAATAAGTGTGCTTGGATCTTCATTTGTATCTCGAGGATCAGTACTGAGAGGGGCCTTACCGGTCCACAACTATTGTTTGAGATGGAACAGCCCATTAGTCTTACAAATAAATAAATAAAAATAACAATTAAAAAAAATCCTAGTTCTTGAACCCAAAGATGCCAATACTGCCACTCTTCAGCTTTTAATCTGAGGCCTCCCTCCATGCTGCTGAGAGGTGACGTTCCCTCCTGCACAGCAGCATTAGAGCAGAACCAAGAGCCCATATCTCCCCACGCTGCAGCTTGCTCTCAGCCACGTCTCCACCACCAGCCCAAAGTGGTCTGCCTTACTAGTAACTGCATCCTTACTAAACCAGAGAAAAATCCAGTCTGACGGCATCCTGCACAGCATACTCTACATGGGTTTTGGTCAGGACTACTTTCGTACTAAACAGTCCTAAAGAAATAAAGGCAAATCAGGTGATGCTAAGATCAGACTCTCAGATAACTATTCTGTCTGTTCAAATTAATCAGAAGAGGGTTTTAGAGAGAAGGTGATCATCTCATAAGAAAGTCAAACTTACAGTTCATTAATAACTGGAAAACCACCTGTTTTTTTGTCAGAAACGTACCTCTTTCCTGAAGAAAAGTTCAGTCATATCTTAATAACAAAGAGCAGCCAAAGAGCAGCTTGATAAAGAAAGGCTGAGGTGATTTATCTAAGGATGGAGTATGTCCTGCCTTGAAGAGCTTACAAATGAAAAAAGAGCAGGATACACACCAAGCCTCTGGAAACCTCTGCATCAGCTTGAGGAAAACTGCTAGGTAGCACAGAGCAGAGTCGAACTCCTCTGCTGAGAAATCAGTGGTCGCGAGTCTCTAGAGGTGATTGCTAAGCTACTTTGAATTCCTTTTTGCCAAGCTCAAAATCATTTAAATTCCAAGAGATACAGACAGTTACAGTATTTTCAAAGCTCATCTTGCTGCTGATGTCCACAAATTTCCGCTGCCACCTGCCCTCCACAGCTGCCTAGCACCTTACGAAGAAATCGAGCTCCCTTTCCAGATGTTTTTGCGTGATTTTTAGAAATCTGTTTATTCTACTTTCTTTCAGCACTTGACACCATATTCAGTAATTCATAGCTTAGCTGTAGCTACCTTATTTCTCAATTATTAAAATATTTCCTCTCTCTTCCCATGCAGTTTCAACCTGAAACAATCCGGTTCCTCACTCAGACTAACAGAGAACATAATGATCAAGGTGGATGAGGTATGAATGGAATATGTACACAAAGGCATGCTTAACTAAATAAAGTACCTACTGAGTACTTGCTAATCCAAGGCACAATTTTCCCGTGTACTCCACCAGTGCCACAAGCCTCACCCATGATTTTCTAACATGTATGACTGGTGAACAGGCTCCACTTCCAGTCAGGAGAAAACTGTGACCCACAAAACCATTCCTTTGTCAACTAAAATCAGTCCTATTGGTAAATACAAGAAATCTCAGATGGCATATCACTGTGCTGCAAACTCAATGGAAGAGCACTTGAGGGTAGTAAACAAATCAAAATAACCTTTTATCAAGAATACAGTTAATACTCAAGCCAAAAGGGACACTGTAGAAACAGAGAGAATGTCAGACACAGGTGGAAAAGATGAGCAAAAGCAGAGAATGCATCTCAGATTAAGAGATCCTGCAGACATCTGGAATTTTATCTCAAAAGCAGAGATAAATAGGAGGTAAGCAAGCTACATTATGAATGGTATAAAGCTAACCATGGAATAGTTAATTCTCACCTCCTCATATCAGAAGAAGAGGATGTTCATCAAAACTTCAGTAGAAAGAAACTATCCCATAACAACCCTGCTGCAGTATCTCCTTCTCTGAAGCATCCAGGACTCACTGCTGCCTCAGACGGGACTCTCAACTAGATGGACCAATGGTCCAAATCACTTTGGCAGACCCTTGTTTCTGCTGTTGTAGGTTATCACTCCTACAAGGAAAGGGCTTTTCTTTTTAACTTTCTGAGTATTTTTATAATTGTTTCAAGAAAACAATTGCAAAACTAACAGGGGTAGAGAGCACAAGACTTCTGTCACCTAGGGAACAGATAATATCCTGCCAGGAGCTGGTGTATAATCACAGTTGTATTAACTGGCATCAGCTAACAGTTACCTTAAGCAATAAAACAGTCTCAAAGCTGGAAGAGTCCATTAGAGAGCGATTACTCAGAATAACAGGGAAGGTAATAATTTTCCACATCATACCTTCAAACTTTCAGACACATGGCACTGAAATCCAGTACAGCCCACTTGTAAATCAACTGTGCATCACAGGACTATTAAATGCTTTCAAATCGTTCAAAAAGTGCTTTCCCATTGCTTGGTACAAATTGAATCAAGATGTATTCACAGCTGTATGAATATCAGAAGGAATAATTATTTTTTTTTTCTCCATTTCAAAATCAATTCCTATTGGTGTATCTAATTTAACAGACTTTTTCGTCCAATTTTACAGACTATGGCTGAAATGCAGGAAGGAAAAACGGCTGTTGATGCCTCAAGCTGGCACCTTTAGTCATGAATGGAAGCTTATCATGCAATTAAAATAAAATTCCAAGAAGATCTTTAAAATAACTTCTAATGCTTTTTAGAAAGCTCATAGTAAACAAGCAGCAAATTCAACACTAAGAAAATCCAGCTTAGATTTAAGATGAGAGTGGTGGAGAAACCAGATGTTAGGACAAATATGTGAACCTAATGCAGTGCAAAAAACATTTAGTACTTATGTTTCTAATGATTCTCCCCATTTCCCACTCCATTTTGGCTCCCCTGAAACAAGATGGCCTTCTAAAATTATCTCATTCTACCCTAAAGGTTGTGCTATACAACTCAAGTGTGTGTCTGTACCCAGCAAACTGAGTTCAATCCTGTGACAAGTTTCCTTCAGGACAAGAAATGACAAGTTTCCTCCCCTAACATGTCGTTAAATATTGTGCAATCCAACCAGTAAAATAATACCAAGTAGCACATGGATTATGGACCATGCGACTTACTCTCCTGTAAGGTGCAAAGCAGAGGAGGTGCCAAATGAGAACATCATGTGGCAGTTATATATAAATCAGAATGGGTTAGCTTTTAGTGGGGAGGTTAACTAACACATAGTTAAGTTATGAAACTTACCATCAGAGGATATTGTGAATATTGTCAATGCATGTGTTCAAAAAGTGATTAGAAAAAATCGTGATAGTAAAACTCGTCAAGGTCTATAAAACAGAACAACGTGAGTACTAATTAAAGAAGTCCCTTGCCTGCACACTATTAGCACCTGGGAGAAGATACTTTTTTGACTACATGCTTGCCCGCTTCTGCTCTTCCTTCAGCATTTGCTCCCAGCCCCAGTAAGATACAGAATATTGGACTTTATTCCAATACAAGTGTTTATACATCAGAGAGGACTGAGCAAAATGATCAGTCTAATGCAAGAAAGATCAGAAGGTTCCCCAAGATGTTACCTACCCAACTCTGCCTCAAATCAGAATGAATTGTATCCAATTCTTCCCCAACAGATGTGTTACTATGGTGTTCCTAAATATGGTAAAAGGTGATGACTTCACAAGCTCTCTACCCTTAAACAGGCCTAGGTCTCACTTTGATCTACAGGGGCTGATGTAGCTGCACGTGTGGGACAGACACAACTATGTGACATCATGGTGCTAAGAGCTAGACTTTCTGCTCTCTTCCCTCCCCAAGGGAATCCATGCCTATCATCTCATACTAAGTAGCTAGGCATTGCCTCCTATATCTAACAAGTAAAGCTGCAGTCAAATCCTGTACCTTGTTACATAAAAATCAGGAAAAATCCCCTCTCACCGATTTATTTTAACATTATTATTATTAAAAGTAATTGTGGGTGGCAGTCATGTCTAGTGACAGAAACATCCTTGAATTCACCTTTCAAACCTAGGGGAAATACTGTAGCACAATGACACTAAATGGCTGTGTCGGTTGTGAATCAAGGCTGTGGGTTTCTGAAACCCCACCTCATTTAGCACTGTAACATACGCAGAACAGGCACACAGTCATGGACCGACTCTCACGCCAAGGAAGCGGTAAGTTCTAAACCACACTTACATGATCTCAAGCCCTCATCTTGAAGTAAAGCATTACTAATCACTCAGTGTTGTGGAAAACTAACAAAAGGATTTGGTTTGCATCAACCTCAAATCAATCTGGGATCTAAACCTCAATGCTCCAGAAGCCTGAATGCATCTGAACAATTTTAGGTAAGGCTTATCTTTGCCTTTAGTACAGCAAGAAAAACAAAATTCTGAACCCAGTCTCCAGAGTTTTTCTTAAAAGTGTATTCCTGAGACATCTAGAAGAAGAAAAGAAGAGGACTTCCATCCAAACATCCTTACAGTCTCCTTTTAAACAAAGGCCTAAACTCCTACGTAACCTAGATATACCATAAATATGGATCGGAGGCCTCTTTATCATGGAATGATGTAATGCAAAAAGAAAAGGTTGAGTTGAAATTTTCTGCTGGAAAATAATCCTGTCAAGTACAGCTGGGAAAAACTATATTGTTTGTTTGCAATCAATAGGGTCTATCTGCAACTTCAACAATGTTACCATATGATCGATCACTGCAGGATCATGGGTATCATGTAAGTCATGACAGACGTACGAGCTAAAACTGAGCTCTCACCACTTGCACCATTAACATAATCATCATATGGCTGATTATCACAAAATCACAGAATCGATTTGGTTGGAAGAGACTTCTGGGATCATCGAGTCCAACCTTTGCCCTAACACACCACCATGTCAACTAGACCATGGCACTAGGTGCCATGTCCAGTCTTTTCTTAAACACCTCAAGGGATGGGGACTCCACCACCTCCCTGGGGAGCCCATTCCAATGCCTAACGACCCCTTCTGGGAAGAAATGCCTCCTAATTTCTAGCCTGAATTTCCCCTGGCACAGTTTGAGACTGTGCCTCTTACTCTGTCACCAGTTGCCTGGGAGAAGAGGCTGACCCCCACCTGGCTACAACCTCCTTTCAGGCACTTGTAGAGAGCGATCAGGTCTCCCCTCAGCCTCCTCCTCTCCAGGCTAAACAACCCCAGCTCCCTCAGCCATTCCTCATAAGACTTATCCTCAAGACCCTTCACCAGCTTTGTTGCCCTTCTCTGGACATCCTCCAGCACCTCAATGTCTTTCTTGAAGTGCAGGGCCCAGAACTGGACACATTACATTACAGTTCGTAAGGGCATGTGCAATTTTCTTTTGATAAAGGGTCATTTGACACGAGCTCCTCACAGACTCCCAGATCTCTACTCCACTCCTCAAAATATTTCTTTAAAAGGGGCCAGGGTTATTTACGTGAAAGACAGCAGCAGACCTGTGCCCCTATAGAGGACTGAATGTGTATGGACCAAATTCTCTCATGCTGCGTGTCTCGACTTCAGTAAGTTATGTCAGTAGAGAACATGCCCTTTGCTCAAAGGGTGCACTCTTTTCCTTTGGTGCCTAGACATTTTGCATTTTTCCATGATAACTCTGAGGCTTACTACCAGATGGGGTTGTTGGATGTGGTGCATGTTTCCAAAACGATGCTCACTGCTGGATCCGTTACTCCATCCTCAGGAACACCAGTGGCCATTGACATTAGTGGTGAGAAGGATTTTTCCCTCTTTGTATACTGTTCCCTTTTTTCTGCTTGTGATCTCCCTCAACAAGGCTGGCACTCCAGGCACTAGAAACTACCATCGCATCCTCTCGTGTTGCGCATACATAAAAGGATATCACGCTAACAACAGTCCTCTCGTTACCCTTTGCATCTATTCGTAATAGGGGAGATAACTCAGACCAAAGTGATGCCTATGTAGTGGCAAGTATGTCAATATTGTCTAATTGAAAATCTACACAGCAACATGTCCACCATTTCCTTCTATTCCTTGAAATTACCTTGTATCTATGTCATTTTTGCTTCAGTGACCATGTACTTCATTTTCTCACGTAGCTGTACGGACACAGTCATCTGAGGATAACATTTTCAGCCAATACACAGTTAATAGGATCTAACCTATTATATTTTTTGCCTTAAATACATAAACCGAATCCAACTCTCATTACACTTTTTTATTATTCAGAATTTTATACTTTACTTGTTTTTAATTATGCTTTTGAAATGACATCTCAATATTTTTAAAACTTTTTTTCCTGAACCTGCATTTCCAAAAAGTACTTAACATGCAGATTAGATTGTGCCTTTTGATACTAAGTTTTCTAGCTGTTGCATTGCTTTGATTATTTCTAACATCTGGGATCAGCATGTGCCATTTCAAGGCATGAAAAAGTTCCTACAATAGATTTTTGCAGCTTGCACTATTGATACTATGTACCTCAAGAGAGTCAAAGTGCGCTGAAAGCACTCCAAAAGCACATTTCTTCCTGGCTTTTCTCTAATTCCAAGCTCAGAACACTTGAGCAGTCAGCCAACAAAGCCTTCTAGCATCAGCTCCTAAATTCTACCAAAAAGGCATGCTAGGTGCCTAAGCATTTTTCTGCTTTGAATGAGCAATGCTACAAGAGGTCCTGATTGATAGGTTTCTTTTAAGGCATACAATTTGCCAAGGGTGTAGACACTTGTTTCTATGTGAAATAGCAGGGTAGGGGAGTGGGGAGAGACAGCTTGAGTAGGAAAGATGATAAACCATTTTTTCTATTAATTACAGTTAGCAAGATCAGTCCCCTGGATATGCAGTTTGCCGTTTTCTTTAGTTCAGATGCATAGGTCTTCAACAGTCTCAGCTGCTGCTTCTCCCACAGAGTCAAGAGTCTCTTGGAAAGCCATTGTGAATGGAATGGCCTTTTCTGCAACAGTGTCTAGATTCCTCTTTTTTTCTGGCTGGAAGAATGGCCTTCCCATTTGAGCGTGGCTGAAGCCATTGTGAATGGAATGGCCTTTTCTGCAACAGTGTCTAGATTCCTCTTTTTTTCTGGCTGGAAGAATAACCCAGCGTGGCCTTCCCATTTGAGCATGGCTGAAGTTTACCCATCTCTATTTTTTCTCCCATTTCCTCTACACTATTGTCCTGCTTCTCTCAAAATTGGCTTGTTTTTCACTTTTCACAAGGATACCCACTGTCTAAGGAGGCATGGTATAGGTCTGGCCAACTTCCTCTGCTCTGATCATTTTTTCTCTTCACCTGTCTCCAAGTTTCATGAAAAGATAATTCTTGAGGAGCAGGCAGCTAGCCAACAGTGAGACCATGATTTTTTAGTGGGCTTTCTGCAGTTTTAAATCACACACCCATGAAGTTAAAGGGTTTCCTGCTCCCCTCTTAAATGTGCTTTTTCTATGCCAGAGGAAAATCCAAAGAGCTACTAGCCCATCACTTACGTTTTGTTCTTCTGTTGTAAATGATAGGGATTGTACTTCTCCTCCTACAAACACTGCAGTAGCTATACAAAACTTTCATTTTTCCAGACAGGATTACCTAAGTGAACAACCTACTATTGTGCCACATCACTGTGTCAGTAGTGACTGAAAAAGTACCAAATTAGACAGTGTAACTTCCAGGTGCCAAAATGAAAATGACTTAAAGCTTTCTGATTGCTGGGAAAAAAAAGAAAAAAAGTGAGAAAAAAAATCCCACCAAACTTTCAGCAATATGCGATTCAGCTTTTGCTGGCTAAAGCTGTATCTGACTTTGTCTACAGCAGAATCCAACTACAGCTCATCAAGAAAAATGTAATTCTTTTATTTGACTGTGTGCTCAGCTCCCTAATTTGAAGATTTTAATAGTTCTCTGATTCTCAAGGTGGTCACAGCACACGTGGTTTCTACTGTTGTAGCTTTCACCCAAAAACTGAACTTTTAACTAACTGCACAGATGAAGCTGTTATGCTATTCATGTTTTCCAGACGGGAGAAAAAAAACAATCTTAAAATCTATCTGAGATCACTGCAAAGCAGCTGATACTGTTCAAAAGACCACAAACGTGGGTGAAATGCTAAATTTTCAATGCTCTCTAAAGAAAAAAGAAAACAGGAAGATCCTTATGAAAACACTAAGTGGGAGATATTATCTTGCCTGACAAAGGCTTGCACTGCGAGACCACTAAACTAAAGAAACTGAAAATATACCCTTTAGCAAAGAATAAAGTTGAAATCAATCTTAGCTGTCTTGTTTGCAAACGGAATCTGACCCTCGTATTTCAAAGTAGCTGAAAATGACTCAAGACAAATTCACAAATCCAGTTACTCAACATGAGATAATGGAAATTATGGCTCTAAAACTCATGAGAGATGTTTCTGAGAAAATTTCTGGAAAGTGCTGTACAATTATGAATGATGAAACAATGGATTTCTCCAAAAGACAGCTAGCGGTTTTCTGTCTGCAGTATGTGGATGACAACATGAACATTCACACAGAGTTCACCAGATTCTGCAATCCATTCTATACTTGTGGTGAAATTACATCAATAATTAGAATGTTGTGTGCAGATCTAAGGGACATCCAATGGTATGGATAATGCTCCAATGGTGCTGTTAAAATGGCAAGTTTGCATCAGCCCGACTACAAAAGGAAGAACTAAAAGTCATTAATATTCGTACTTAGGATTTTCCTTTATCTATACAGACATTTCTGAAAATTTTTAACTTTTTTGGAAATACCCAAAAGGGATGAAGCATATTAACAAGGATACGTTGCATACATCACCTAGCATCTGTGTCCTCTATCTAGCAAGAGGAATAGCTTCACATTCTGATAAACGCTTTGCACATGTGAAACTTGGGAGGATGTAAAGGGTACAGTGAAAAATCCTGAATTAATAGCACAGATGGGAAAGACTAATATCCTCTCTGGTACTGAATTAAGTAAGAGAATCCTAGACATGGTAAACAACCAGTCTTTTCACAGCCCTGCAAGGGCTGTGTGTATTAATAGAGAAGGCCACTTTCTTACACAAAGACATTCATTTCCTTCAATCATCCAATTGGGATAAAAGTTACAACTTGTTTGTATCCAACGGCTTTTCACCAAAGATTACTGGAGTGCCTGAATGCAGTTACCAAAAATTAGAAGGGAGTTGTGTAAGTGTATCTGTGCTGAAGTAATTGTTTTTATAGCATCCAGTATTCAATCAATCTGAATGCACAGGCTTAGAAAATGATTCAAGATTTTTAAACTCACATAACGACTCCAAACATAACAGAAATGCAAAAACAAAATGGGCTTCAAGTGGCTGATTCTGATTTCAGCTGTAATTGCCTGATTACTCAGCCTCTTCTGCTTCAAGCCAACTGTAAGCTCACAGAAAGTCCTCGTAGTCAGTTCAGAAGTATCTTAGCTGGCTCAGCCAAAGCTGGCCTCCAGAGCAGCACAACTGATAAAGACAATTTTGATGTTACCAGCCATCAGTGCTATAAGTAAGTGCAATTTCAACACTCTCTATCATATTAAAAATAGAGCTTCAATCCAGGATGAGACAGTTATTTCTCCAGTGTTGTACGGTTTTAATAATGAGAACAGAACTGATGACTTAGAATTTACAGACGTTCTGGAAGAGCTCATAGCAAGAAAAGGACAGCAAATATTGATGACTAGAACTTTTGGGGGCCTGCATATCATTTCTTTTATTCACATTTTAAAAACAGCCTTTTGTCCTCTTCTCACAAAGCAATGCTGATGTGCCTCCTCGTAGGCTCAGGTGGTCCTATGAGCAGTTGCTTCATCTTTTCCTCCAGCTTTCAGAAATAACCTATTCCAAGCATCTATCTGTAAGATGAGGCTTCTCTTCTTCTAGAAGCCTCACACTCAAAATAATCACCTGGCCCAAACAGCTACTTGTTTAGAGAAAAAGTTGCCCTTCCTCTGAACACCTATCAGGGGCATGATGGGAGCCTTGCCTCATCCCAGGACCTTACAGGAAGAGGGCCTGGGTTTCTTATGCCTTCCCTTCTTCCAACAATGGCTTCACATATTTTCTTCACCTTCCCCTATTTATCCCCTGGATAAGCAGGACAGGAAAAGTGTCCCCACTAAATTAACAGGCTCTCAAATTACTACCTTGAGCTATAAAGGGCTAGTCCCTCCCCTTACAGAGACAGATATTTTTCCCTTTCAAAGTCAGCATTTCCTCAGGTTATAATTATAATCATTTTTTGAAAGGATTAAAGGCCCCAGAACCTCTAATTATTTCTGCCTATGCTGGTTCTAGAGCTAAAGCATTTAAAGTTCACACATACAGTGAAAGGGACACTTCCTCAGTTCTTATAAAAGCTGCAGTTACTAACAGCCTAAATTTCGCATTGAGATGCTCAATTTGGTCTACAGGCCAAGTATTACTATTTTTAGAGCCACAATGAATACTCAAAAGCTGCGATCAGAAAGTCTTTCAACGTATTTTTCGTTAAAAATACTGGTCTGGAGTCCCTCATTTCCTGCCTAGCCTGACACCAGAGGAAACCTTGAGAAAAGGCCAAACTTTTAGAAATAAGAGCGTCCATTACCTACCCGGTATTTCTCTCCCTGTAGGACATCCTGCTAGACTGATGCCTTGACTCTGTTTGCCAAATAGTAAATACTTAAGATATATAACGCTTGATCCCTCTGCATCCCCGAGGAACTACTTCAACATTAACAACTTAAGGAACCAATTTGTGTTCCCTCCTCCATTTCAGTACAGAAAATAAGAAATAAGAAAAGTCCTCGTAGTTTGTCGGAAACCTTTGGCTTTATCACCAACACATATATTCCTATGATTTGCAAGTCTTCCTTGCTTATAAGGAGTCTGACTTCATAGTTCAGCACAGTTTGATCCAGAGATAGTTGGCATCTTTACAGCGAGTAGATAAGTAATGTTTTCATGCAATGTGACAGTAGTTACTGTGCATATAGCAGAGTAAAGTAATTGACTCTCCTGATTTATTACAAATGCTATCAACACAAAATTCACAGTAAGACTTTCATTATATTATGTTTTCTGTATAAACATCTCCATGGGTTTTGCTGATCCATTTTACATCCAAAAAAACGTAACAGCAGGGATGCATAAAATATAAATATGTCTGAGTCTATATTTTGACTATTTCTAAGAAATATGCTTTAAGCAATTAAAATGATAAATAGAATAGGAAAGGAAGCTACTTCATTGTTTAAATCCAATGTTTCATGCTCAAATGATTTCACAGGATCTCTTTCGTCTTCAAATTGTCCTTCTATCTACCTGGACTTCCCCCTTCCCCCAACCCCGAAGGAAATGAACTACAGACAGTTTGGGGGGAGATAAGATTTATGCGTCTTAAACACTATAAAGACTTATTATATATTGCAGACAAAGTTAGACAGTTCCTGCCAAAAACTCAGTCTATACATCCCTAGTTACAGACTGAGTTGGTGCCATAACCTGCAGTTTGGAATGCGTTTAAATCAGGCATTACCCAAGGTACAGATCAGGTGCTTTCAACCACCCAAAAACGTCTGTACTGAGTATTACCACGCTGATACTTCTGGCTTTAGAGAACTACAGTACAATGGAAAAATTTCGTATCATCTGGTTTGTGACACCTGGCCCATCTGTAATATCCAACACCCCAGGGCTTTTTGGAGAGATGGACCACTCCTCTGCTAAAAGGCATCTTCAATTCAAAAAGCTTCAGTTTGAGTCTCTCTCATACAAGGTCAGATGCAAAGCCAAGCTTTAAAAGGACAAAACTGGGGGCCATGCACAAACTGTGTCATTATATTCACACATTTGTCCATGTGTTAGATGTAGATGAAAACTGAATACTTGAGGGTGTAGAATTCTAGTTAGGGTATGTACATGAGCAAACTGGCTACAGTCCTGCTGTCATACTTGGCCTTCAAGGTGTGAAGATTCAGTCCTCAATGAGATAATGCTCTTGCCTTAATTGTGAAAAACTTTACACAGCATTTGGGTTAAATTTTCAACTATCGTTCCTTCAGATGGCTAGACATGAGACATTCATTAACTGAAGTGTCAAACAAGAGCAGATGAAAGTTCTATCACTAAGTATTTTTTCCAATTCCACAGTTCTTTCAGCAACTATAAGCAAACAGTAGCACTCTCGTCCATCAGGAAGAGTCTGTGGGCCAGACACATCCCATTGGCTAGAAATCAAGATAACTCCCACAGAGATTAAAAAAAAAAAAAAAAAGTAAATTGACTCTATTCTAAAATCTTACAGACATTTGTTGGCAAAAAAAGTATACATACATAAAAAGCAGATTCTGAGTTTGCATCTGAAACAAGATGTTGCAAATGTTTAATTTGCAAAACATCTATTTCTTCTATTTTCACCCTTAAATCTCCTGTATGCCAGCAGTAATTTAAAGTATTTATTTGCAAGTTATTATTTTTAAATACAGGCAGCTGGTCGTATGCATTACTATGGCTGCTGATACAATATACTTCTAGAAATGTAGGGCTTCCATAATCACTATGGACTGTACCTTTAGAAATAAGTCCTAGGACACCTTAAAGTCTCATTCCGTCTTAACTGGGTTTGTATACCTACTTTCTTACGCACCTTCATAAAATACAAAGATGATAGCTAGCTAGGAATTCCTGTAATTACCAAGAAGTAAAAGTCCAACAAAATACTGCTTTCCTTATCTTTCCTTCTTTGTGATATTACCGTGCCTTCTGTGGGCCAAAACTTTAACTCTACCATGAGAGGCAGGATGGAGAACAAATACTCAGTGGGTCTAACCAGGAGTTTTCTTTATGCTTCAGAGACAAGGACTGAGCTGATAATCTATAGTAAAAGTCCATCAGTAGATCAGAAATGTCCTCTTTGTGGTAGGTCAATAAAGCTCACTCCAGCATTGTATAATTTATTTACACAGCAGGTCTGGTTTAAGATTGTCAGGTTATTTTTTTAAAATACTTTCATACAATCTTCATGAATGGTCACTGTTGTGCTACTCACTCAGATCTCCAGAAACAGGAGTCACAACAAGAGATCTTATTACCCATTGTTGAAAAACAAAACAAAACTCTCTCTTCTGTAGTGGAAGTCTAGTAGGCAGTCTAATCTCCTTAGCTCCGCAGGTGTCTGCCGGTGTGATCTTAAATGGCTGTCTTCCAAGCACATGTAATTTGGTCTAGACCCCAGCAGCCAAATCTTTCTGTGAAAACTAGATCTATAGCAACTGCCAAACTCTTCAGCAATTGCATGGCGTACAGTATGTGTACGTCCAGCAATGCATGTCTAATCTACTTGTAGATAAACAGCTCTCCTATCACTGCCTTGTTTAGGCCTAGGTCCAATGACAAAACATTCTGCTAATGAAAACAAAACATGACACTCAATCCTGCCTTCCCACTGGCTGAGAGTGAAATACTGCCTTGCAAAGAAGTAGTTATTGCCACCGTTTTAATGATGACAAAATGATACTTTGATTCCAAAAGCTAATCCTTGGCTTGAAAGAAGTTGGCTAATCCGTCTGTTGTGTCACTTGTGTTAAGAGAGGAGGTTTGTCTTTATTAGGCTGTAGTGTTGAATCAGATACTCACAGGAAACAGCTTCCTTATCTATTCCAACAGCCAAAATTAGCCTAGACACAGAAGTGGTGCTCTCATACTGGGAAATGTTATAGGGCTTATCCTCAGAAACAGTTACTACAGGCTTACAGAACATTTTCTACTTTTAAACACATGTAAGATGGCAGGAAGGGCAGTGGCTTTCATTCATCCTTTCTGTCAGGCCAATACAGCTCTAGTCCCTACTCTCACTAAACCGAAACTTTTCAAGAAGCAGAGCAGACTGGGCCTCTGGGAGCTCCCTCCCAGGCTTCAAGCTTTGCTGAAGAACCCTAGCCCTGGCCTGCTGATCTCACGCTACTGTAACTCGGCTGAAGTAACTTCTGCAAATGCACTTCAGTACTGACCCAACCAGAGGCCTTTATTATTGAAGCCCACAACTTCCACTGAACACAACAGCTAATACTAAAGTCAGACTTCAAGGCAAGTACCATCTTCAGTGTTCTCCAGAGACATCAATGAATCTGCACAGGGTCCAGGGTACTATCAGGGTAGCTATGACTTCCTACCTTTTACAGGTGATAGACTGGAAGCAAGGAGACTTAGTAAATCAGTCCAGAACAGGTTGCAGGACCGTGTTCAGAATAATGCTCTCCCTCAAGTTCACAGTCCTCTCTAGCTGCCTCTCCTCAGGTTATGCCTCAGAATGCTTTATGAACTACCCAGGAGAGTTTCTGAAGAGAAAGGATGAGAGAATTTTGTTCTTAAGGAAGTCCATCTTCATCTAAACTTGTGCAAAAGTGGAATGGTACTGCTAGGGACCAGGGTAGGGATGGGAGCAGCTGCTCCGAATGCTCACATAATCAAGACACTCAAATGAAAACATGCGGTTGTAATGGCTGCCATTTCTGCTTGCTAATATTTCCCCTGCTACTGCATACTTAACTCAGCTTGCCTGACATGCATATGTAGATGACAGTTTTGTGTTTGCCAGAACACTTAGGAATATTTCTATGGTCAAAGTATCTCCAGGCCCCTACCGAGATGCAGTACCCTTTGTTCAGATAGCATACACAAGGCTTAAAGACAGTTCCTTCCAAAGGAATTTTAAAAAGAAGTGGGT
>NW_009637582.1:0-6889 GCF_000690535.1 Cariama cristata | reverse complement strand
GGGAAAGAGAACTGAGGCACAGAGAGTTCAAGCAATGTGTTCACAGTTGTAGAGCAAGCCTGGAGAGAGTTGGGAATTAAAGCCAGACCTCCCAAGGCCCAGCTCAGTGCATTCACCACTAGACCCTCTTTCCTGAAAAGCCTACTCCTACTTTCAATTGCATAGCAAATTGGAGCATTGAACTAAATACTTGGCATCAAGCATCAATACTGATGGATCACTTAATTTCCCAATACCTCAAATCATCACTACACACATCGTGGTCTCCCACCCCACAATATATACAATATATACAATATATAGTCTATTTTCACAAAGCCACAAGTAATTGTTGCTTCATCCGTTAAGAGTATTTTGGCAGACTAGAGGTTTTTTGTTTTGTTTTTGTTTGGAAATCCTGCCAAGAAACCCTCTTTGGTGGATAGTAACACATTTAGGGACTTGTTACATTACAAGTTAAAAGGAAAACTTGATTAAAAATTATATTCAACAGAATGGAGTTGGCTGAAGAATCAGAGCATCAAAGAATGGGAATCTTTCCCAGTAAGGCCAAAGTTACTGCCCAGAGTCCATGGCAAACAATGGAAGCATTCATCAGAAGTAGTGCACCTTCCCCGCTGAATGTTTGCAAGAGCACAGAAAAGCAGAGCTGGCCCTGGTATCAACAGGCTAACTCTATCTTAGGAGAAAAAACACAGTCTAGAGTCAGTCACAATGTCCACAATGTATTTCAAATTTCAACTTTGCTTCACAAGATTAGATAGATCATGTTTCCTAAACAACTTAAAGAGTTAGCTCACAGGGCTTTCAAAAAACCTCTTTAAGAAGAAGTGAACCCCTGAGAGTTTTACATATATCAATATATATACACACAGAAATACCTAGCGTAAATTTTCATGCTTTCAGGAGACCTCCATGCATATGATGGGCTGCCAACATGAGCCAAAGCCCACAAAACCCAACTCTAAGAGAGAATAAATATTACAGCCCTGTTTCACTGCTGGAACAGTAGATCACAATTGACCTACTGACCTGAGGATCTACAGGTTACTGAAACTTCTTGAGATGGTCTTCTATCTTGATGCTGTCTTTCACTGTAATAACAAGGGAATGATTTGACTTCGAGTACATACAAGATACTCTTAGATTGGAAGATCCCCTTGGTTTAAAATGGAATCCAAGCCAGCTACAGGTAATACCAGCAGTCACCAGCATTGTGCTGCAACAGCTCCATCACCTCAGTAATCCAGCCAACTCCTTTCACACTGTGGTTTAAGCACAGATGCTAAAAGTACTTCTCAATAAGGGTGAATTTAACAGTGAAAGGGAAGAAAGACAACCATCATTTTCTGAATTTACAAGAAGGCAGAATACTTCTGTCGATACTGCTGTAGGTGTGTTACCTACGGGTTGTAAAGTCACTTGCTTCTCAGTCATCAGAAGAACTAAGCCTACCTCGGAGACAAAGCTGACCTTGAAGAGGAATCAGCTGGTGAAATACTATGGTCCCTCCCTAGCTGGTGACCGCTGTGAAAGGACCCAGTTCCCAGCATCATACAAAGTCTATGTTGCTGTTAGGAGCTGAAGCAGAGGATCAAGGATTGAAAGATTCATGGGAAGAAATCTGCTCTCCTGCTTCTACAAGGGAAAGCAAATGCTCCGAGTCTACACAAAAATGCAATGGATTACTGTATTGATCTGTCAGACCTTCCATGTGGATACATGGAAAACTGAACTGCTATACTGCCATTACCACACTGCTTTGTGTGTTACAGACGTGTCTCAGCTTTGCTTATCTGTCCATGTGGTCAAACCAGGGCAGCTTAACAGCTGAGCCATTCTGTCTGTTCACGGAATGAGCATTTTTAGCCTTGACGCAGGTGTGAGATCCTTCCTCACAAATATTTTTTCTGTGGTGAGCCAAACTAAGTTACATTGTCTCCCCTTTCCCACAGGCCAAGAGCACAGTAGGGGACAGTCATCACAGTGTAGCTGGCACATGAGAATTTTTATTTTGCAAAAATGAACAGTTATAAAAGCAGAATATTTTCATTGTCCCCTGTCCCTGAAAAAAATAAAACAAAAACCACCAAACCAAAAACACAACACACCTAAACACCAAACCTGTCTGAAAAACAAACTTGTACATTAAACAGAGATGTCTCTGGCCAAGTAAAGTCTCCATTTTAACCTGTGGTTAAAAAAAATGAACAATTTAAGTGACCAAAAAAATTACATTATACAGAAATTCCAAGCCAACATGAAGAAGCTAAAACAAAAAACAAAGAGCATGAGCTATTCCCAATGGCTCAACTCAATGAAAACAGTGGGTGTAGTACGTGAACACTTCTTCAGTGAAAGATCAGGACTAGTTCTTCACAGCTCTGCTCTAAATAGAAGAAAATGTAGAACTTTAAACATGTAACACATGAACAGCCACTGGTCTACTCCCAACTCTCCATCTTTTCTGTTCTTTTTTTTATTCTTTCTTTTTTTTTTTCTTTTTTTTTTTATCCCACAAACCTGAGTTTATAGCGATTGAAGAATTTTCTTAGCCCTGACTGTGTGCCTTAAACATTGGTGCTATACCATGGACATTATGACTTTAATAAAACTAGAAGCAGCTAATGGTTAACAATAAAAAATAATATTTTTCCTTCAAGCAATTAAATTGTAATATAGGGCTCTCTAATTCCTTCCTGTCTGGTCCCATGGGCCTAAGAATAAGGCAACATGAGAAATAAATAATGTGTTGCTGTTACACTGTTTAAACTAAATCTTAAAGTCTCTACAGGAGAAATATTGTCTCCCTCATTAATTCTGAAATCTCTTTTATGGTTTCATATATCAAGTTACCTTTCTGCTAACATTTCATTTATACACTAGTTTACTGCATTATGTTTCCAATTCAGCATTGTTTTAATGAGTAATTTGGCTTTGATAAGTCTATGACACATCACAGACAAATTCATGTTACGTTTAGCCCAGCAAACACTCCAAAATAAGCAGACACCCAACATTCAAAGGGCCTGCAATATTTTGCAACCGCACCTTAATGTTAGTTTGTTTTTATTTATTCCCTTCCAAATGCAAATAACTTCCCGGCTCACTTTAACAAAGAAGTATTAGCAGCAGACAAGAAACAGATTATGTTAGAAGGAAGGGAGGGTTCAGTTAAGCATTTAGACGTGAGTATTAAAGTGTCAGATTCTGATTTCTCAATCATATCCTGAATAACCTATGTGGAATGCAAGCAATAACCCCAAAACTGCAACTTTAACATAATTTGGGACTCTACTTTATCTGCTATTAGGGAAGCTGTAGAGGGTCTGGTCAAGATCAAGCTTTCAGTGCCAGGTGCTGTAGGAACAGATGCAGCCCTCTTCCAAATGTTTTTATGCAACCTGGATGGTAGTTGCATACAGTTATCAGAAGGCTCTATGAGCAAAACAGCAGCTTCTCAAGTCTACAAAGTATTTTATAAGCATTTGCAACATTCCACTTATGTGAGAGAACTAGATAATATACAGAGAACAAAAGAACCCCCAAAACACACAGTGGAAATGCGACCATCACGTCAAGAAGTCTTGCACAGGGATCTCAGGCAAGAGAAGGAATCTGTACCTTGAGGTGCAATCAAAGTGGGACTAAAAGGGTAAGATGGGGGAAAGCTTCAAAATGTCTGCAGGACTAAAAGGAGATGAGAAACCCTCAAATTCAAACAAGATTCTTTTTTTTAAAGAGCTGTGAGACTTAGCTCAGAAACTAACACCAGGTTGAACCCAAAGAGACTGCAGGCTGGGGGTTCTACTTTCACCCCACGGCTTCTTCAGGGCTCTTCTAGAAGCCACTATGGCATGTCCACCCCAAGCCTTGGACTTGCAGCTATTTGTCCTAGGCAGGAGGCATACTTGGTCTCATTTACTGTCCCCAACAGGGACAGACATTTCATTGAGAAACATCCCTCTCATGCCACCTGGGTTGCAGATCTCCTACATAACGTAACCCTGACATTGTTACAGAACCTGCATGACGAAGATTCCCAGAAGCTGCTCAATGCATCACCCCTGTTCCAAAAAAAAATGGCAAATCAACTGTAAGAAAGTAAGTGTTAATTTCCCAATACTGTAAAAAGATCATCATCCCAATTCAAAATAGGATGGGAAAAAAAGGGGGTTGGTTCTGTTTCTTTTCTTAACGTGACATATTACCCTTGCTGGAGTATGTGAAAAATCACACAGTTATGAAAGCATGAACAGCACTGAGGAGAAACAGTCTATCTTCCCATTTCAGAGGAATTGCATTAGCATACAATCCTAAGGCACCAACTTAATGAAAAAATGAAGTTTTTCAGTGTTGGCAGACGTTTAAAGTATATGCCTCAAATGAGTGTGTGTTAACCAGCTTAGCTTTGCTTCAGAACTCTTCCATCTGGTAAGACTCCCTAGTATTTTACAATGACACAAATGCCCCCACACCCACACACACCACTATCATCTTCAGTGATGATGTATGTCCTGGAAATACTAGTTATTGTAGCGCCAAGTCCTGCATTTTATGAGCTTTGAGTAATTCTTATCATTCAAAAACCTCATTCCAAAGGAGAAGAATAACAAAGGTTAAGGAAAAAAATAAAAAAGGAAGGACGGGAGGATGGGTAGTGGTTGGCATGAACAGAAATGGGCACCAGACGTTTCTTTCTCCCTGCACATAGTTTTGGTTGCAATTACAGGCTGCTGCATTCAATAACTTCATCAGTTGCACATTAAGTGAAATTCTACTTTTGACCACTCTTCTCAAAAGTAGAGCCCTAAGGATTTCTGGGTTACAATATTTACTTATATGCAGTGCTCTTGGACCACATGTTCTCCCCTTAGTCACTAAACACTTTACAAAAGCAGGTAAGTATCACTAGCCTCATTCTGCAAGCAGTAAGCCCAAGGCCCGGAGAAGCTGCTTGACTCATTTAAGACTGTAACGATGAGCCAAGGCAGAATCAGGCCCCAAACTCAGATCTGACATACAGCCATATCACTAACCTTCAACACTGTAACCAGAGACAGATGTCATTCAGTTGGGTTACACACCACATGTTCGTAATAAATTTTACTGGACTTTTGAGGCAAAGTGTATCACCTTTGTTGGCAAAATGAAAACGCTAAATTAAGGATTCAATCTTGTAAACACCACATGCAAGGCATTCCCAGGGATGTCCCTGATCCACAGCTGACAGAGGCAGCAATGCTGTCAACTGGCTGCAGCTCTTACACAGTCAAACCACAACATCTGTGCAAATGATTTAGCCTTTATCCAACCCAAGAATCCTAATCAGACACATCTAAAGCACTTCACAGCCAGGTCAGTAAGTCCAAGCTCACTAATAACCCACTTGTGCAAGCAGACCTTTGAAGTCAACAAGACTACTCAAGTACGTAAGGACAAAGTACTGGAGTATGAGATATTGAATTGAAATTTTGAAATAACTGATTTCCAGAATATTTTCTAAAATTCAGAGTAGCACTGGAAATTATTAAATACAAAGACATTTCATATCCACTGAATTATGTCTCCATTTACACAGCATCAGGTTCATCAACTTCTTTTCACTTAAAATTTAAAAAAGAACAATATTCAGTTTTTGTCTTCCTTCTCCCTCTGCTTCTCAGTTACAAGAGTTTGCTTATGAATGTAGAGAAGAGACAAAGAATATAATGAAGCTGCTTTTTAAGAGGAAATTATTTGCTGCTGCTTTTCAAAATTGTTACTGTTGCAGTGATATGTAGGACATTTCAGTATCTTTGATTCACAAAAAAGGTTATTTATATTATACATAATATATTTGTAGTACATATTAATATGTAAGTATGTAAACATACGTACTACAGTACACACTGAACCATTTAGATAAAACATTCATCAGAAAGGATAATGTCTTAAATCGCACAGAGCTGAACAGAATTGTTTCTGTTTAATAGTTTCTGTTTCATACAGTGTTTATTCCACTCCATGAAACTATTTTTTCTGTTGTTGTTCTTAATTGGGGCTCATACTGGTATCACTCTCACCACCAAAACTATATCTACAAAATGCTCTATAAAAGCCTCAGTTACAATATCACGGTTTAATCAGCCCTAACCTGACTAGCTTAATGAGGAACAATTGTATACGTAAGAAAATGATTTATCTTGGGACTATGAGGCAGGTAATTTTGGTTAAGTTTTTCCAGATGGTTTTAAAATCTGAAAACCAGCCAAACCCTTTACCTATCTACTGAATGAGCATGGATGCCTTCCCTGGCTGGTTCATAAAAAGAACATGTCCTGTGTACTCTATATGGCATGATACTCTCCATTCCTGGCCACCAGCACATGGATATAATTAACCAGTATCAGCTGATACTGTTTTTCTTTCCATTTATATTAGAAATGCAGATTAAACACAAACTTGTTACAACCTTTGGATTTGATATTCTTCCCTTCTCTTTGATCCAGTAAGCCTTAATGGTGGGAAACGGGGCATTGCTGCTGGGATAATGCTAGTGCTGTATGTGTACGTACATGTGTATTTACTTACGTATATATTTTTATATATATATATATGTCTCTAGCATAGTGCTTTGAACATGCTTGACAATAAGGACTCAAATATGGCTGTTCCTTACCATCTAGAATGCATCACAAAAGACAGTGGTGCATGTTAGACACGGACTTTACCTCAGTGATACCTAGTGCTCAGTTATCCTGCGGTGACAGCACTCCCTGTGACTGTCTCTGTCTGCATACCTGCTGGGTTTCCTTGGAGTTGTCCTCTCTTTAAAAGAACCTCTCTCTTTAGAAGGACCCAACACCATGGCCAACAGGCCATAGAATCACAGAATCATAGAATCATT
>NW_009637581.1:28178-40151 GCF_000690535.1 Cariama cristata | reverse complement strand
CGGCCCAGCCTTAAACGGTGACAATTAGCACCATGTGTGTCATCTGGAAGATAGAAACCTACCTATGATTAGCATATCTTCACCTTTTAACACAACTTCATCATCTACCCGAGAACCATTTGAAATCTCTACAGCATCTATCATCTCTTATTTTAGCAGTTGTGCAAATCAACTGAGAGTTTATAAAGAATATGCAGGCAAAAGCCATGCTAAAATGGCATAAAGTTTGAAAGTATCCATCAAGAATATAGGACAAACTACTTAATTACCTCAAATCCAGGCATTAGTAAATTAAAATGTAAATAGGTAGATGAGTGTGAATGCATACAGAAACCAAATCTGTTACAATTTTGAAGCAACCTTCAAACTTCAGCAACCTTCAGCTGATGAAGAGGAAACTCAAATGTGTGCCGTGTATCATATGCACTGCACATTTCCAAATTGCTCACCACACCTCTACCTAGAAAAAAGCCAGTATGATCCCTAAATAACCTGGAGTATGATTTATGAAACACCTTTTGTATTACGTTGCCCAACACTGGCAAAGCCCCGGTCATTTGGCAACTGTCTGGTCTCCAAGGGGGGTTGTGCAGGAGGAAAAGGAGTGGCTGCCCAGCCTCATCTCTTGTGCATCGTAGCATGAACGGGCCTTCTTCCCCACACTGTGCTTCCAGCCCAGCCTCCAGCTGCACTTTGCTGGTGCTTTGTGGTCATTTCACTGATCGGGAGTAAGAAAAAAGTATATATTGCAATAGTAAAATAGTGACAGAGTGAGCAAAGTTGTCATGCCTAGATTGCTTTTTGAGGGGAAACTGGAAGGCAGGCTGAGGACCAGATTCACTCTGGATACAGCTACAGCTTTGTAGTGAAAGACAGCATCGTCGTAAGTATGAAAGACATTATATGCTCATATGCAAAAGCAGATCAGGAGGCTTTGTTTACTGGAAAAGCCCAGAAAGGTCCTTCAGCCCTAAAGCTACTTGCAGAAGCTGGAAATTCCTGGCAAACTATGGCAAGTCATGCCAGGCTATGGAGATCAGAGGAGTCTTAGAAGGAAAGACAGGACTATCAGAGGTGGGAAATGGTGGCCGTTAAACTGTAGACGGTCTGGATAAAAAAATATCAGAAGAAAAATTCTGGGAAGCAAGTTATTTCAGCCCCTGCAGGTATTAATTTTCAAACAGTTCTATGAAACATGAAGAATCTTTGCCCCAGTCTAAAAAAATGTGCCTAGGAAGTGTCTTCTAGAATTGGCCATTTCCTTATAACCCAGCTGGCAAAAACTGGCAGTGATGGTTCCATTACATTTGGAAAAAAAATCTCATCTACAGTATATATCAGCAATGTCTTTCCTGGCATGGGTAGATTCAACCTATTAGCATTTTTATACCAATAATACAAAGTGACAAGTTTTTTGTCATCTGAGTTGTTGCAAGAAACCCAACAACTCAGCTGAAACTAAATTTCTGAGATGGAATTCCAGACAGTTATTATTGCACATGTAAGTTTTTTAAAAAAAAAAATATTGGGAAGAATTTGCTACAATCCCAAAACTAGCAGAAAATATTAGAAACAACTATTAGCTACAAAGACAGATGCCCTAGATTAGATATCAGTTACGTACTTTTTATCATTCCTAGTAAAGATTATTTTTACTTTCATTAACGTCAATGGCTTTTCCAATTGTTTTTCTTTACTTAATTTTAAGAAAATATTTGTGACTGTTACATTCAGGAATATCAAAAAGATAACTATTTCTAAAGGATATGAATTAAAATTATATCATAGAGTTGGATGATGGAATAATTCTTGCCAGAAGAGCAATTTCCTGAGGTATAATAAAAACACTACCACCCAATATTAAAGCTTAGTGCTTTGGATTCGTAAGTAGAGACTAGCATGGTTATTTGATACAACCACAACACTGGACATCAATTCCTTGTGTGAAGAACCATATATTTTTTAAATGCCAACAAAAGGAAAACAGAGAAGCCAGTCTACAGTTTTCCTGTCCTGATGGACAATACTAAAGCTAGTTGCACCTCTGTCCAAAACCAGATTTGCCAGCAAGGCATCACGTATTTATAGACTGGAAATATTTCTTACCATATTTGAAACTTCTAGTAAATGTCATAATGAATAACACTGTGACAGGAGAAAGGACATACTGTCCCTTGGCAAGAGTCTGGGCAATTTTACATAAAATCTGTTTAGGGAGAGGAGCAGGGAGAAATATCCCAGTCTATTCAAGAAAATGTGGCTTTTACATTTTTACACTTGACATACAACAGCATGTGACTCAACTGTTCTTCCTTCAGTCCATTAAGTGACATAAGATCAACGTTAAAAAATACTCTGTATTTGAAAAAAACCCCACCATGTCATCTAGCAGCAATGCTTGCAGGACATAAAAATTGTCCTGAGTTTTCCTGCAAGAGCCCTGAAGAGTCAGGAGCAGCACCTGAGTCATTTTTATATCTGCTTAATGCTGAGTCTGTACGCTCCTGGTGACCCTGCATACAAATTCGTAGCAGACTGATTAATAGCTCAACATAGTTCAAGCCCACAATCTCTTCTAGAAGATGGTGTTCAGCTCCAGACAGTGATTTTTATTATCATCCCCACCATTTCACAGCCAACAGACAAATGCAACTATATTGCTGTTTTGGACCAACTACCGCCTTCAAAGCCAATTGCACTAGGGGAAACCCAGAAATATTCCATTACTGTTTTCAGAAATACTACTGATTATCTGTGTTTTAAATTACAGTAGCAGTTAGACCTTCTTTTTTCATATGAAACTACTTTTGTAATATTTTTCTGATTAGGTGGTATTTGATGCAAAATACATACCAAATAGCTCAAAAAAATTCTCTATTTTCCCTTTGCTATTCATAAGACAAACTATTTGTTTGACCCACTCAAAACATCACTATGTCTGTAAAGCTCATTTGTAACCATTTCTATTTACCGTTTCTGCTGGTACACAGAGGTTGTGCCAGTGAGGTTAGAGGAGGTGTATCTGCACATACCTTCTGTCTGTAGGATACAGCTCCACAGTAATGACATCTAAAGAGTTCCATGCTGAGATGGTGAGACCGTTGTAGAGGCACAGCATACCTATCATCATGGATTCACTGGTCCCAAACCACAGGAAAAAACAACTGATGCCAGAGAGAACCATGGAACCGCCTAGGTAGGAGATAGGTGAAATAAACAAGGAGGAGCTGTATTTAAAGAATGATCTTTGTTTTGTCTAATGTTTCTGTACACACAGTGTAGCTAAATAACTGACCCATATATTTGAGTTAAAAACTGAAGAGACTTCCTCTGCTGGTAAGACAAGTCAGGTGGACAAACATTGTAAGGGGTTCATAGAAAAAAACCTACTCAAATATTAGGATACATCATAAAGTATTAAGCTGGAACCGTCTCTGAACTCCCAAAGCAAGCTGCCTGGGGAAAACTACCCCCATTCTTCCTTGTCCATCATATTCTGCAATTACATGAAACATGTTCATATATTGTAGCAACAAAAACATGAAATGGGAATTGAATTTATACAGAAAGATTCTCCTAGAAGAAGCGTGCGAGGAACTACCACATAGTTATTTAAGTAAATTGAAAACAAATTTGTCATTGCAGATAATCCACGGAAGATATCTTTCAATGGTGTTACTTTGCAAAACAGATAACAGGCAAAGGACTGCTGACTCTTCCGAGGAGCTGCTCCACTAGCTGAGGGCCACCTGTGCACTTTCAGCTGGAGCAAAGACAAGGCAATGGCCAGCACTCTCCAAAATCTCATCTCAAATGCCTAAACAATGGTGTTGGAATATTAGTGTGGAAGAGCAATGACTGATAATGTGGTATAGAAGAACTGGTTACAGAACCTTTTGTTCCTAAAGTTTCTAAATGGGGCCTTTTTAAAATGGCACTTGAGGTGCTGCATAAATGAAGTACCTGCAGAAGCAGTCTTTTGCATCTCTCTGAATCAAATTCTCTGAAAAGAGAACATGTTATTTTATCAGGAGAGCTTTAGGTTTTGGTGTTTTTCCCTGTTTTAAAGTGAAGCCCCTACCTAGCATCGTTAATCGTCCAATTCTATCCATCAGGAGAGCGGATACAATATTCCCTGGTAACACTGCCAAAGTTCCCAGGAAATTAACAAAGTAAATCCAATAGGCACTGTAGTCATCATCAAAAGAAATCTGGCATCCTGTCCTGATGTGAAAAAATGTGCAATTTATCAGTTCGCTGTCAACAAATTTATATTGCTCGAGATCTGTGGAAAGAAGAAAAAGAAATATTTCAGCTAACATCCAACTCCATGTGCGGCTTTTGATTAAAAACATTTCAAGTTCAAGCAACTTTAATGACAACTCAGAGCTTTCACTGCTTTGTAAAATGGGACTAGTTATTGCTGTTAATTTTGGTACCTTTTTAACTTAATAGAAGAATATGCAAAGCTCATGAAGAAGAGCAACTAAGGCTTGCAATTAGGCAAGTTATACTACTGTATTTCAGCCCTATTTGGACTGTATTTGGTTAAGGCCTTGCAGCAGCAGCTGGTCTTGCATAAAAAGCATTGAGTTATCTGCAAGTTGCTCTCACTTGGTCTTGCTCAGTATCAGACCTTCTGTTTCTAGACCAGACAGCCTTTCAGATAAGACTGCCAATTGTGCTCAGTTTGGTTTGACTTCCTTTAAACCAAAATGTCCCTGCAGAATTCAGATTAAACTAGTTTTCATCTCTGAGAAGGATTTGTGGTCTTCAGCTCAAACATGCATGTGGTACTACATGCAATTGTTCAGGCCATTCTTCTTCCAATACCATTTCAGAGACCTTTCCCTATATTTCCACTTTCTTTCTGTTCCTCCTGTCAGCCCTATAACCCTAAGTCAAGAATACCTTCCTTCCAAGCAAAGAAAGCTGGGCATTGCTTGCTCTGAAACCTAACTCTATTACCATGAAGAATGCTGGAGTTATGCGAAAGCGGCAAGAAGGGCCTCGTCTTTCCAACAAGCTTAGTTGGCCATGTTCTACTTTCAGTTATGTTTTATTAAACTGACAACAAACAAACAAAAAAAAGAGTCTTCTGTTTAAACATATGAAAATATGCATTCCTATTTTTGTTACAATACTTAGGGGAGTGGTGTGGTAACAATTATAGAATAGGTAGTTTGAATCCTTGAACTGAGATTCCCATGCCACAGCAAGCACAATGAACAAAGTATTTCACCAGTCCCATTCAGACTAAATAAAAATACACTAGTTATAGCTACCAGTAAATCAGTAAATATTTTTTCTCCTCTCCAGACTGAATCTCTTTAGAGATGATTAAAACCAGAGAGATGTTTATTATGTGCATCAATATTAGTCCTGTGCTATCTCTAGTGCAGGTACAATCCTTTCACTTTTCTGTTATGACATTACGGAGGCCTGTTGTTTTTAATAGCTTTTTAGTCCCTACAAGAGGACTTCTTGTATGCCTTATTAGAAATCCAGAAATTGTAAGCATAAGGTGAGAACACACAGCTGAACAACGGATGTTCAGGGTTTTTTCTTGTAATACCTGTGTTGTAGAAGGTGGTATTCACGAAAGTACAGTTCCTGAAGTATGTGTTCAATGAAGTAATGTCTTCAAACACACAGTTCTTAAAAAGTGAATCTTCAAAGGTTACTGATTTAAACTTCATCATAATAAACCTGCCCAATACAAATAATTTCTGTCAGTCTACCTTCATAGGTTAGAAAGAGAAACAGGTCAAACTGATGTAGATATACAAGTCTAAAAAATCTCAGCCCTAGTAACAATGACTCTTTAAAGGCATTCTGGAGATGTAATTAATGATTAGCTGATTCTAGAATACTGTCATTCAGAAAAAGCATTAATAAGACAAATAGCTCCTCATAGCTACTGGCTACACTTGTAATACAATTTCTTTAATAATATTTCTGTTATTACTTGTCCTTAATCATCAACCAAAACTAATGTCATTACATACATTGAATAGCCTTGTAAAATCACTGTTCTAGCAGTAACTTTCTACCTCAATGTTACTAGACTAAAACAATGTTGTAAGCCTTTTTCAGTATAATTCTACCAAATAACATCATTATGCTAACAAAATAAAGAGAGATGTAGAAATACATCATTGTTTTTGTGGTGTCTTTTATTTCACATGAAGATGTGGAAAAAGCAACAAATGAAAAAGGGCAGTTTTGCTGGCAGACTCACCCAAAGTGGCAACAGTTTGAAAAGCAGTGCTTTAAATATTATATGTGACTAAGAACTGTTAAAATGACAAAGCCTTTCAAAACAGACCTGGCTCTGCTCTAATTAAACGTGGTGTGACTGGCTAAGTATTTTTCTTATTACAAGACTAATAGTCGGAATAGGAACCACAAAATAAGCTACCTATGAAATAGTAAGAATTAAACTCTCTCACCAATAATGTTGAAATCACATCTTTATGAGAAAGTAGAGCAAAAATCTAATTGTGTTTATCACAGGAAAAGACTTAGTAGCTAATGAATTCTCTTTGTGTACTGGTCAGAAGAATGGTGTTTTCAGCCCATTAGTTTTAATTACTATATCATTTCTCATTTGTGACAGACTGATTAAAATCAGGCTGGTGTTTAGTGTCAAGTCATTATAATTTTTCATATAGTACTTTCCATTTTAAAATGTAGCCTAATTCCAGAGGAGAACAAAGAAAATTTAGCAATTAGGTTAGTCAGTTGGAACAGAAATGACAGACTACATGTCCTACATTCTTCTGATGGACATTTTACCTTTGGACAGGAAACGTGTTGTGACTATGTTAACATTGGTGTTGTGATGATTTGAATTAAAACCCAACAGAAATGTAATGAAGTAAAAAGTCAAGTATTGATGGATCTTCTAGTTAAGAAAGAACATGAAGGAAACACTGAGATTGATGGTGAGTGGAATATTGAAATATTTGTGGAGGAAGAACATCAAATGAGTTTATACTTCTGTGGAAGAAGTTTTGTGAATCTCAAATAACTGTCAGAGGCCTATTAAATTACAGAATCACAGAATTGATGTGGTTAGAAGAGACCTCTGGGATCACTGAGTTCAGCCTTTGCCCTAACACCACCATGTCAACAAGACCATGGCACTAAGTGCCACGTCCAGTCTTTTCTTAAACACCTCCAGGGATGGTGAGTCCACCTCCTCCCTGGGGAGCCTGTTCCAATGCTTAATGACTCTTACAGCGAAGAAATTCTTCCTAATATCCAACCTGAACCTCCCCTGGAGCAACTTGAGACCATTTCCTCTTGTCCTGTCAATAGTTACTGGAGAGAAGAGACTGACCCCCACCTGGCTACAACCTCCTTTCAGGTAGTTGTAGAGGGTGATCAGGTCTCCCCTCAGCCTCCTCTTCTCTAGAATAAACAACCCCAGTTCCCTCAGTCACTCCTCATAAGACTTGTGCTCCAGGCCCTTCACCAGCTTCATTGCCCTTCTCTGGACACGCTGCAGCACCTCAATGTCGTTCTTGTAGTGAGGGGCCCAGAACTGGACACAGTACTTGAGATGCGGCCTCACCAGTGCCGAGTACAGGGGGACGATGACTGCCCTAGTCCTGCTGGCCACACTATTCCTGATACAAGCCAGGATGCCATTGGCCTTCTTGGCTGCCTGGGCACACTGCTGGCTCATGTTCAGCTGGCAGTTGACCAACACCCCCAGGTCTTTTGCTGCTTGACCACTTTCTAACTACTCTTCTCCCAGCCTGTAACGCTGCATGGGTTATTGTGGCCGAAGTGTAGGACTCAGCACTTGTTCTTATTGAACTTCATGCCACTGGTCTCTGCCCATCGATCCAGCCTGTTCAGATCCCTCTGCAGAGCCTTCCTACCCCCCAGGAGATCGACACTCCCACCTAAATTGACGTCATCTGCAAATTTACTGAGAGTACCCTCCATCCCCACATCCAGATCATCTATAAAGATGTTAAACAGCACCAGCCCCAAAACTGAGCCCTGGGGAACACCGCTAGTAACTGGCCACCAACTGGATTTAGCTCCGTTGACCACAACTCTCTGGGCCTGGCTATCCAGACAGTTTTTTACCCATCAAAGAGTCCACCTATCTAAGCTGACAGCTTATTTAGGAGGATGCTGTGGGAGACCGTGTCAAAGGCCTTACTGAAGTCTAGGTAGACAACCTCCACAGCCTTTCCCTTTTCTACTAAGCAGGTCACTTTGTCATAAAAGGAAACCAGATTGGTCAGGCATGATCTTCCTTTCATAAATCCATGTTGCCTGGCCCTGATCCCCTGATTTTCTTGCATGTGCTGTGTAATGGCATTCAAGATGATCCCTTCCATAACCTTGCCCAGAACCAAGGTCAGGCTGACAGTTCCTTGAATCGTCTTTCCAACCCTTCTGGTAGACGGGCATTCAAATTTGCACATTTGAAAGAGTAAATGGGTGTTTTAGAGTAGAATAATCTTAGATTGAGTGTTTTACAAGAATTTTCAGTTCAAATTGGTAAGGCCTCGGATGGTAGAGTGCTGTCAGTTACTGACAGCAAACGATTCTTTGCTTTTAGGAGAACATCTTCCTCCTGGAAAGGTGCGGAACTAGGAAGGTATGGCTAGTTTCAAAATGAGATAGCTGCTATTTTTTGTCTGCAATACATATACCTGTAACTGTGTCAAATCTCAAGTTCTTATAAAAAAATTTGAAACACCCATATCACCAAAACAATTAATTTTATTCACTTCGATATATATTTTCTACGGAAATAACGATTACTTAGCACTATGACTTCCAGGAGATCATTCACGTGGTTGTTCTGTATATTTGTTAAGAGAAATCAGATATCTAAACCACCTGTGTCTGATTTTCCCCTGGATTATGTAGTTACCTGTAAAGTCCAGATAGAGTCTTAGTATGTTTGGATTCAGCTAAAAAATACAAAAGGCATTGACAACATGCTGTTTCCCATTTCAGAGCTGTTCATATTCTTTATTGATTTACAGTAAAGTTTAGCTTTTATTTTCCTGTGATAAGATCCTAACCTCTCAATGTTCAGCATTTTCACAGAAGCATCTTTCATCAATATAAGAACGAGCAACAGAGATGAAAGTATATCCTTCCCCAGCCCCCTTACAATATGCCACATGTATTGGGTCAGAAGACCTTTGAATCACACTGCGAAAGGAAATATCGTTAACCTAGGCTTTTCAGTCCATTTTTCAGGATGACAAGGAAGCTGGGTTTGCATGGGGGATCCTCACACAGGAACCACCAGGGCATGTACAGGTCCACTTCTCCCCATGCTCCAGGAGTCATAAGAAATCAAGAACAGAGATAAATTCCCATTAAAAAGCAACAAACCCATCTATCATTAGCTAATGGAGAAAAATATTAGATTATTAGAACATGCTTTAAAACATGCATTTGTTTATTCCAGCCAAGTCAGGACATTAGGAAATCTTTAAACCTGTCATTAATGTATTCTCCATTGCTGTGAATCTGATTTTCCAATGTGAAGTTGAAGACAAAATGTGAAACCTCCTCGTTGTGGAAATGTTTCACTCGGGATGCATACTCATCTGACTGCAGATGTTTAATGACATCAGGAAACCAGACAGATAAGCCATAGTAGCTGTGAAAAATAGAAAAAGCTTAGTCACCAATCTCACTTGTTCAGAAATCTGTGTGAGGTGAGGGTGGGAAATTCCCTCAGCTGTTTACATTATGGAGCAGTTGTTCCATCATAATAAAATCCTCCATAAAATAAAAATATTGAAAGATGCTGACACTACAAGATGCCAGTTTTCTGAAGCAGATATTCTTAATGAGTCAGGTTTGCAAGCAAGAGCAGACTAACCGACAAATATAACATTTTGTGGAAAGATGCTGAATAAACCCCTTCCAAATAAAAGGGATAATCATAGTGACAGAAATTTGCATGCAGATGATTCTTCTGTCTGTTAAGTCTGTCAAAAATCATTTAAGATCTCAACCACTCTTACCCAAAAGACAAGGTGAACCATACAGCTGTAAGTTTGATCGTATTATCCTTCACTGGGTAGTTGAAGCACCTCATAAACGTCAACCAAATCTGTAAATCATTAGGAAATACATTTATTTTAAATTGTATTTTGAACAATTTTGATAAATGATAGAAGCTTTTTGATTCTGATTTGCTTACTTCTTCAGGGCATCAGAGAGAGCAGATCAGCCCTTTGATACTGATCATAGCTGTACTTCTCACACAAGAACGTTCATCTCCAGCTATAGCCAGGTTGTGCGTGTTCTGTGACTTTCCAGCTTCCTTCCATAGAATCATAGAACAGTTTGGATTGGAAGGGGCCTTTAAAGATCATCTAGTCCAGTCCCCCTGCGATGGGTAGGGACATCTTCCACTTGAGCAGACTGCTCAAATCCCCATCCAACCTGGTCTTGAACATTTCCAGGGATGGGGCATCTGCAACTTCCCTGGGCAACCTCTCCACTGTCCCATCACCCTCCTCATAAAAAATCTCTTCCTAATGTCTAATCTAAATCTATCCTCTTTCAGTTTAAAACTGTTACCCCTTCTCCTGTCACTACAGGCCTTGGTAAAAAGTCTCTCTCCATCTTTCTTTTAAGCCCCTTTTAAGTACTGAAAGGCCACAATAAAGTCTCCTTAGAGCCTTCTCTTCTCCAGGCTGAACAACCCCAACTCTCTCAACCTGTCTTCACAGGACAGGTGCTCCATCCCTTTGATTAATTCTGTGGTCCTCCTCTGGACCCACTCCTGTGCTGAGGAGTCCAGAGCTGGATGTAGTACTCCAGGTGGGACCTCACCAAAGTGGAGTAGAGGGGCAGAATCACCTCCATCGACCTGCTGGCCACACTTCTCTTGATGCAGCCCACAATATGATTGCCTTTCTGGGCCTCTGGCACACGTTGCTGACTCATAAAATTTTTTATACACTAGTGTGGACTGTGTCCATTAATTCATCCCTGCTCTGATTACCTCAAACTTTCCTAATCTCTAGGCAGCTTCATTTCACTATCTCAAATGAACCAGAGATCTTGACAGAAATTTTTAATTCTCACTTCCCAGTATTACACTGCTTTAGGCTTAGACAAACTATATTCCATAATTCAACAGGGATGCACTCAGTCTATCAAAATCTACCTGCACTCTATCAAAATCTACTACAGCTAGAAATTAGTACTTTAACTAGATGAGTAAAAGCTGGGACTACCCCCAGATCAGAGATGCTATGGCAGAGCGGACTGAGAATGGTGTTCTCCTCTCTCTCTCTCTCTCATTTCAAGATGATCTCCTCCTTTTGAGAAGAAAAGGCAGTCTGTCCTAGGAGCTTTCAGCACGCATCATGAAACAAGGAAGGTGCTTTGACTCAGGGGCTCTGACCCAGTGAGGTAACAAAGATGTGAGACAACCAAGATGCAACTCCTTTAAAGCTGGTTTAGTAACAAGGCCAAATCATAACATTTCATTCTTCAACTCCATTTTTGGACAAATAACTATAAAAGTAGATACTTTCTGGATTTTTTTTTTTCATAGGGAAAATACCTTTTTTCCAGGAAAGCTAGTTGTGACAAACCTTAGTTTACCACACTTCATTATAGCTCTGGAGAGCTTTAAGATACCAGATTTTAAACAGATGTGAAAAGCTATTTTTGACTTTTTTTTTTTTTTAATAAAGGAAAATTTT
Organism: Cariama cristata; assembly: GCF_000690535.1. Classification (NCBI taxonomy): domain Eukaryota; kingdom Metazoa; phylum Chordata; class Aves; order Cariamiformes; family Cariamidae; genus Cariama; species Cariama cristata. Next base: position 28,434 of record NW_009637581.1, on the reverse strand, counting down.
CTCAATTTTGCTTACGAGTTTCAAAGATATTGCATAATTTTGGTTTTGCAAAAAACTGAAAAAGGATACAGAACACAATCCCAGTGAGCTTGCATTAAACTCTCTGAAATAGCTCTAGCGTAGTTTTCTGGTAAAATATTTGACATGCCTAAAAATACATGCAGATACGATGCCTTATAAAAGTTTTATTGACATTCACTTACACAATTTATTCACGACTTTACCATTTGTAGGTAATGTGGCTGCCTCAAGTTCC